>NC_081556.1:79523731-79828195 GCF_963082655.1 Stomoxys calcitrans
TCTAAATATGATCCGATCTGGATCATATTCGATGCGAAAGTAGAGAGCATAATACCCTGCCTCGCTCTCCGTCTTTCTCTCTCTACAACGCTTTGATTATAAGTTCAGCGAAGTTGGGCAAAACATTTGACTTTTTAAGCTCAAAAACTTTAATCGGGACATAGGTGTATATGGCAGCTTTATCATAATAAGATCCGATCTGGACCTTTTTGGAATGACGGAGGTTCTAATATAAAACAATGTTGCAAATTTCAAAAAAAAAACTGGGTAAAAATATTCGTCTTAAGAGCTGAAAACGGTAAATCGAGTGATCGGCTATCTATAGATGCAATTCAAAAATGGACTCTTTTATCGAACTAAACCTTACTATGGTTGAGAAAGTAATCAATACCGAGTTTCGGCTAAATTTCTTAATTTTAGAGTGTTAGAATCCTGGCGTTGAGAATCTAAGAAGGACAAATGAACTCCTGCGCCAAGGAGGCCTCCAACGTAGTATAGTTTTTTTTTGTCCACAGGCTGGTTAATTTCGAAATAGGATGTGCCGGACAACATTTTGATATATCCTCCTTATAAACCGATCTGCCAATCCGATTTCTGAAGAGCACAAAAGAATCATTTTCCACCCGTCACTTAAAAGCCGATAACTGGAAAATCCAATTTTTCATTGTCCCTAAAGGCGGCATCAAAAAAAAAAAAAAAAAATAAAAAGGTTTTTTTTTACAAATTTTGTTGACTAAAATGTTTTTTTGATTGTCCTTTACCATTAAACATTATTTTTGATTAAAAAATTTAAATTTGTTTACGCTGTCTTAACTTAAAACTAGTAAGGGAGGGCAAAAGTCGGGCGATGCCGACTGTATAACACCCTACACCTACCCTATAAATACAATGTGGGACATATATCCAATTCTGAACCAATTTTGATGGACATCGGCCAGCAAAGATGTTCAAAATGTAAAAACTACGGTTGACAAATGACAACATTATTGCAAATTACACAAAATCTGACGAACATATATATGGGAGCTATATCTACTTCTGAACCGATTTAGTAGTCGTCGAGGAAAGCGTTGCAAGGTTTTGGCAAGATCGGTCAAACAATGCGCTTGCAGTGGCTCTTGGAGTGAAAATCTGGCCATATTCATATATGACAGCTATATCTAAATGTGGGCCGATTTCTATACAATTCACCAGTTATATTGAGAGTCATAAGAAAATTCTTTCTGCAAAATTTCGACAGAATCGGTTAACAAATCAGCACTTCTTTGCAATATTTCTCAAAATCATCACATATATATGAGAGCTATACCTAAATCTGAAGCGATTTCTTCGAGCAAACTCCTCAGATACTGTGGCAGTCGTCGAGGAAAGCGTTTTGCAAAATTTTTGCAAGATGGGTCAATAAATGCGCTTGCTGTGACTCTAGAAGTTATATATATATATATATATATATATATATATACATATGAGAGCTACATCTAAATCTGAACTGATTTCAATGAAATTCACCAGTTATATTGAAAGTCAAGAGTAAATCCCTCCTGCCAAATTTCGAGAAAATCGGTTTACAAATGACCATTTTATTGCATTATTACTGAAAATCGGACGAACATATAGATGGGAGCTATATCTTAATCTGAACCGATTTTGACCACACTCTATGTATATTGTGGTAGTCGTCAAGGAAAGCGTTGTGCAATATTTTGGCAATGAAAACGTTGGGGTTCAGTGGACTGTGAACGAAAGGGTGATAATGGCCTCCTGAAAGATAGAAATTCTTTTTGGAAGTTTGGAAAGTCCAAAACCCTTAAGACTCGAAATGTGTTTTTGGGTTATGTATGTAAAAAAGTAACCTTAATACCAAGTCACAATGACTTAACAAAAAAAAAAACGATATATGTTTAGATTTTACGAAGACTGAACTTTATTGCTCTCGAAGTTAAAACGGAATGAACGAGTCTTTCATTTCATAGTCATGACTTCTCAAAATAATGACATTTAGTTTACCATAAAACTAAATTTAGAACTAAAAAGTGTAGTGTTCTCAGTGCCCTCTGTATGTGGCATTATAAAAATGCAGACCTGGAAGTTGTGTGGCACAAACATTACCGGCCCATGTTGCAAGATTGCAAGGTAAAAGTTTTAAATTCAAATATATAATGGTATGAGGTCAAAAAAAAAAAAAAAATAGGAAAATATACAATTCATACGATCTTTGAGTGTTCATAAAATGCTTGAAATTCAATATGCCTTAATACTATAAGGGTTATCTCTAGTCAAAATTTAATAACAATTCAGTTTACTTATAGATTCTAATGTTAATTTTAAATATAATCCAGTTCAATAGTTGTTGCATCAGGTGGTGCATGAGCCAGACAGCACCCAGCCGAAGATAGTATTTGTGGCGACTGGAAGAGAGCCATCACTAGCTAAAAGACCCGGTAATATAATGCGCCCATATATGTCAGATCCAAGTACGATTGAAAACGGCCCCGAGATATAAAATTTTGGATCTGCTAAAGTCAAATTAGCGAATTTTGCAGCAATGGCAGCATCAATGGATCTATTAGGCGTGTCCATTGATATGTGGTTGTTGACTCTCATTGTGGTGTCTAAAACAGTGTGAGAAGAGTGGCGAGATGCTATAGAGACTGCACATATGGACTCCGATCCTAGGACAGTTGTGTTAAGTCGTAACTCTTCAACAAACTGTTTAGATATTTTACTAATGGCGGTGCAAGGATCAATAACTGCGCGGATATGGTGCTTTTTCTTGCCGATCACAACCAGTATTATAGCCGTTGGAAATAGCAAAGTGGCGTTTGGAGTTGCAATAGACGCTATCGTTAGTGATCGCTGGTTAGTTGAACTGGTGTTTGGTGGTTCACCTGCGGGGCTTTTTTCGACCTTTACTGTCCTTGTTTTCTTGCTTCGCAATTTTGGATTATCTATATGCAATAAGGAGTGATGGTCGCCTCCACAAAACCGACATCCTTTAGTTGAAAAACAAGAACTAGATGAGTGTTGATGGGCTAAACAGTTTGGACAGTAGCGGTGAGTCACAACTAATTGCATACGTTGTTTCGCATCCTTTTTTCGGAATACCTTGCATTTACGAAGACCGTGGTTTTGTGAACAGATTCTGCAAGAGTAATAATTTTTGTTTGCCTCGGAACGGCTAAGGCGGGATAAAATAGGTGGCATTCTGTAAGAGTAAACTAAAATATAATAAAGGACAATAATGTAACAAAAGGAAATTGAATAACTAATTTCTAACATGGTGGGAGTACCACGACTTTTACAACAGGCCGAGTTATGGTTCCCCTTTGTGTAGTTATATCGACTACTCGCACTAAATCATCCTTGCCATAATATATCTTCGAAATACGCCCCAATTTCCATTCCTGGGGTGGCAAACAGTCGTCTCTCACAACAACCATAGAACCAATCTGGATATTTGGCTGTGGTCTTTTCCATTTAATGCGCTTGTGAAGCTCTTTAAGATACTCATGTTTCCATCTAATACTGAACTGTTGAGATAATGCCACAACTCTTCGCCAACGATTAACTACAGAAATAGTAGTCTCGGATTCGTCAGGTTCGGCAGGTGAAAGCAAAGGACCCCCAGTAAGGAAATGTCCAGGGGTAAGAGCTAGCAAATCGTCGGGATTTTCGGATAAAGGTGAAATAGGTCGCGAGTTTAAACAGGCTTCGATACGGGAAGGTATAGTAGTGAATTCCTCGAACGTAAATTTATGACATCCTGCCATCTTTCGGAAATGAGCCTTAAAACTTTTCACCCCGGCTTCCCAGAGCCCTCCCATATGAGGAGCTCCTGGTGGAATGAAGTGCCAGGATAAGCGCTGGTAGGAGAATTGGAAAAGTGTCTCGTCCCGCGATCTTTGAAGAAAGTTTTTCGCCACCTCTTTCGATGCTCCAACAAATGTTTTGCCATTGTCGGAAAAGATCTTTAAGGGACACCCACGTCTGGAAGAAAAACGGTGAAAGGCCGCTAGAAAGGCTGAAGTGGTCAAGGAACTTGTGAGCTCCAAGTGGATAGCACGTGTAGCGAAACAAACGAATAAACATACGTATCCCTTTGTTATAGTACAGGATCGCGCCGAGTAGTTTTTTATGTCGAACGGACCTGCAAAGTCAATACCAGTATTCGTGAATGGTCGACTGAGCGTGGTACGTTCTGGAGGAAGGGTTCCCATCAGCTGCGTTCTAAGCTTGTGTTTGGAAATTACACAAATCTTGCAATTGTGAACACAGGCCTTTATAAGAATTTTCGCCTTTGGAATCCAGAACTGGAGACGCAACATTCGTAGCATTAAACTGTTGCCTCCATGCAATGTAATGCAATGTATGAACAGTATCAGCAATCGGGAGAAGGTACCGTGATACGGCAGGATAATAGGATAACGCTCATTATAAGTGAGGCTCTCGGAATGGGCTATGCGACTACATATTCTTAAGAGGCCTTTAGGATCACAAAAGGGGTTCAAAGTCAATAAGGAACTGGTGGACGTAATTTGCTCCCCATTTGACAATGCCTTATATTCAGTTGGATAAAATAATTTTTGTGACAAGACAATTAAACGATCTCGAACATCCTGGATTTCGTCATTGGTCAGCGAATGAGTTCGTGAAGTTATATCGGCTGAAGCACGGCAATTAGAAATAAAACGGTATACATATGCTATCACTCTAAGAGCTCTTCCCAGCGAAGAAAACCTATCCAGAGGATCTTGGTAGTTTTGGAAGTAAGTAAAGTGGCTGTGAATAGTCTTAGCTTCCAATAGTGTCTCATCTATTGGCAAACCATTCTTAATTGGCCAAAGGCTCGATGGATGCCTAAGCCACAGAGGACCAAACCACCAAAGGTCATTCTGAATTAACTCATCGGGAAACACTCCACGGGAAGCCAAATCCGCAGGATTCTGCCTTGATTCAACATGGCCCCAGTGGTCCACTGGTACTACCTCACATATTTTTGAAACACGGTTAGCCACAAAAGTCTTCCATTGGAACGCTGGTTTCATTAACCAGGCAAGGACTATCGTTGAATCTGTCCAACAGAAAACCTTGCAATTTGGAATGGACGGCAGAATCGATTCAATGGCCTCCGCCAGTAAGGCCGCGCCACAAAGTTCGAGTCTAGGAATTGAAATTGTCTTCAATGGTGCCACCCTCGATTTTGACATAAGGAGGTGTGTGACAATTTCACCGCTGGGAGCCGCGACTCGAACATAAATGGCTATTGCGTACGCCTTTTCAGAGGCGTCACAGAAGCCATGGAGTTCCATATCGCTTTCAGGAGTGAAATGTATCCAGCGAGGAATTCGTATATCTCCAATCCTAGAATAATTCCCCAAGAATGAATGCCATGCTGCAAGTAAATTCGGAGGAAGGGGATCATCCCACCCGACTTTGGATAACCAAACATCCCGCATTAGAAGTTTTGCGAGAACTATGAAGGGGCATAGCCACCCAGCTGGGTCGAATAGTTTCGATATATTGGAAAGAATATTCCTCTTAGTGGGATCGGAATTTGCGTCTAATTGCCCGGCTACGAAATAAAAATCATCAAGTTTCGCGTTCCAACGAACACCCAGAGTCTTGGCCTTACTTGAATCTTCAAACTCAAGAAATTCGGAATTCAGAAGATGGTCCTTTGGAATGGATTTTAGGAACTCCTTAGAGTTAGAAGTCCATTTTCTCAATAAAAAACCGGCTGTCCCCAAGGCCGAAATGAGTTCCTTCTGGGTCTTAGTTGCGGACAAAATATCATGACTCCCCCCAAGAACATCGTCGACGTACATCGACGATTCCAAAATCTCGCTTGCAAGCGGATATTGAAGCCTTACGTCTGTAGCCAGTTGCTGAATTGTGCGTAGAGCCAAGAATGGGGCACAATTTACCCCAAACGTAACCGTTTGTAGCTCAAATTCTTCGATTTCATCGTAAGGGGACTTTCGGTAGAGAATTCTCTGGAATGTAGTGTGTTTCGGATGGACACAAATCTGGCGATACATTTTTTCAATATCGCTATTGAAAACCACTTTATAAAATCGCCACTGGAGTAATAAAGTGCACAGATCTTTCTGCAAAGATGGACCAGGGTGGAGGACGTCGTTCAAACTCATACCATTAGAGGTAGGGTTTGACGCGTTGAACACTACACGAACTTTTGTAGTAACGCTATTTGGACGAACAACAGCATGGTGTGGCAAGTAGTGAAAATTGGATTTGGGAGTGAAATCAATGTCCCTTACCCTCTTCATATGGCCTAATTCAATATACTCTGCCAGAACCGCATCGTACTGCCTCTTGAGCTCAATATCTCTGAGAAGCCGATTCTCATTTCTTATATACTGAGAAAGAGCTATCTTTTGGGACTGCCCGAGTTGAATACCGGAAGGAAATTCGGGTTTAAATGGCAGCGTAACAATATACCGGCCTGCCTCGTTTCTGGTGGTGGTTTCCACGAACATGTCCTCACAATACTTGTCCATATCGGAAATAGGTTTAACCCTAGGGAGGTCCTCCAGTTCCCAGAATTTGGAAACTAGTTCATCTAAGGCGATATCATCTGGAAGTGAAACAGTAGTGCGGAAGACTGAAATAGGCTCTTTTGGAATGGGACCGGTCAGAATCCAACCAAATACTGTTTCTTGGGCCAAAAGAGACCCACAAACTGGATTAATAATGCCATTTAACATGACCTGCGGAATCAGATCTGCCCCTATCAAAATGTCAATATACGATGACCGATAAAACTCAGGGTCTGCCAGGTGGATGTCAGGAAGTGTGGAAAACATTTCCTCGGATACAGAAAAAGTAGGCAGTGAGGATGTTAGCTTAGGAATGACCATAATGGGAGCCTCCAGGTCAAAACCTGAAGTCATTGGAGAAGTGATTTGAAGCATACATATTTTCTGAGCCTTCGCAGAGAGGGTGCCATTAAGGCCGGATATATGAGCCATAAATTTGCGTGCTTTTAGTTTAAGCAAGTTGAAAAGGTGTTCTGACAGGAAAGACGCTTCCGACCCAGAATCGAAAAGTGCTCGTGCCTTGAAAATCTCCCCATTATGTCGGATACCAACCATGGCCGTTCCCAACAGCACGGTCTTGCTGTTGGCTGCGAAACAAGACTGTATGGGAACAATGGAATCACCATTGGAAGTGGACTGTATCGATTTCTGATCAGTTTCGGGAATTTCCATTTCCTCATTGCAGTCTTGATGCAGTAGAGTGTTGTGCCTCCTGTTGCATTTTTGGCAGTTAAATGCACTTTTACAGTCTTTGACAAGATGTCCCTTAGAAAAACAATTAAGGCATAATTTTAACTGCTTCACGGTTGTCAGTCTATCGGCGTAGGTCATATTATGAAATTTCGAACACAATCTTATGGTGTGGTTTTCATTGGGGCATAACTTACAATTTGGAATGACAACACCATTTCGATACGAATTCACTCTTTTGGAGGAGCTATTCTTTGGCATTGATTTGCCAACGTTCTCGTTCTTGGAATTTGATATCGATTGAGAAGTGCTGGGAAAACCGAAATCCCTCACCGTCTCCAATGTCTGAAATCGACATGTCAAGAAGGAATCAAGTTCTGTCCAAGATGGAAAGTCACTTTTATTCTTGACTGATTGCTCCCACAGGGACAATGTGATCTCAGGCAAACGCATGGAACAAACATACACAAAAATGGGGTTCCAACTCTTGATATCTATACTATAGAGCTTTAGTGAAGCTATAATCCCATTTATAGTACTTTGAATCTGCTTTATGGACTCGCTTGATTCAACGGTAATTCCTGGCAAATTAAAAAGGGTCTTAAGTTGGCTGTTCAGTAGTAAACGTTTGTTGTCGAATCTAACCTCCAACGCCCTCCATGCTAACTCAAATCCCTCATTCGTGAGAGGTGCCTTTCGAACTATTTCCCTGGCTTCACCGCGAGTCTTGGAATTCAAGTGAAATAATTTTTCGACAGGGGAGAGCCTCGTGTTATTGATGTATAAGGCAGTAAAAAGGTCGCGAAACGATGGCCAGGAGAGGTAATCCCCGTGAAAGAGGTCGGTGTCACAAGGAGGTAGGTTTACATTCGGACTCGAAGAGAATTCCAACCGCGTTGGATTGGGGGGAGAAACAGCAGCGGACCTTTTGGATTCTATAACCTCACTTATTTTAGCTATGCCATGAACGTAAGTTCGATAAGTGGTCTGATACCGCGCTTTCAGGGTTTCTATGTCCCTCTTATCGTCAGCAGCGGCTAACTCAGCCAAGCTAGCCTCATACTTTGGTTTAACTCTCTGCCATATTTCCCTCAACTCGTCCCGATGAACCTCCAAGGAGTGGATCGCGGACTGGTGCAGAAGTTCGCTTTCGAGTTCTGCATTGAACTCGATTAAAGCATCGGATATTTGGATAAAGTTTGATAGGGCCATTCTGTTCTATCAAAAATCTTTCGCTAGCAACGGATGTCAAAAAAAAAAGGAAAATTCGATGCAAATTATACGGGCCACTACTACAAAGGAAATTTCTACCAGAATCGATGTTCTGAAGGAAGTGAGTGGATCCCAAGAGGGCAAACCGAACAAAGGTGATCCAAAAAAAAGCTAATCTCCACGTCTAAGAACTCTAAAACGTCCAAACAATAGCTATATAGCCAACTATGAAGAACACAGTATGTAGTACTATTCACTCCACTAAAAATTGTCTGCAATGTAATTCGTATCAGAAACAAGGAATTAAAAATTTGATTCTAATTGTTATTTCACTTTGAAAAAATAAAACGAAATATCGGAAACTTAATGCACAAAGGACAGTCTGGTTAATATACGACTTTGGAATTGTCGTACTTACTAATGCACCGAAGAGGAATCAAAAAATTTGTTTGGTTGTATCCACTAGAATAGACTGCAGCATCAAAAATATCAATTATAAACACTTTTATCCAACACAATTATTTCTTTCACCTGGCCCTTTGATTTCTCTTCTCAATTGTGTGGTTTCATCGAATTTTTCTAAAGTTGCTTTATCAATTAGCGAAATGCTGTTCTTCTTCTTCCACTATTCTATTTAAATAGTCTCAATTATCAAAATTATTCAATTGTCTACTATTTCTTTACCAGCAAACTGCTCACTACTCACGTGGACTTTCTAAAACAGTAACAGCAATACCAAATGCACTAAATGTTTGTCCAAATTTGACAATTCGGTTATATTTCAATCGCTCAATCTTTTTTCTCTTCGAATAATATGAAATTTTAATAAATTTAACATCCAAATATTCATTTAATTCCTTTATTTAGTTCGATGGCATCAAGTCAAAATGAAATTTTATAAAATCTATCACATGCTCGTCTACACTATATGTTATCACACTTAGTTTGGAAATTTCAACGAATAAGACGAAAAGGCAAAAAATCATCAACATTCGAGCGACCTGATGTGGGAGACAACGTGTAGCTTAGCTTTGGTTAAGCTACAAAATCTAGTTCTTGACGGAGGGATTGTAGTATGGTGAGAAAAAATTATAAAACTGGTACTGGTACTGCTTGTGGTTCTCTCGTGTAGTCAGCGAATAAAGAAACAACAAGGGATGGGTAGTCTGTAGGTACCTACAACTTTTATCAAAAAGGAATGAAAATCAACGTGGATGATTGATTCTGTGGTGATCGATTGGAATATGGATAGGAAAAAATATGATGTAAAGAGTATTTTTTTTGTTGTTGCTTGTTTTTTAATAACCACTATGATGAACACGAATGTACCATATACGACAAAAAAACTGTCAAGTAGAGCCTTTGGAGACCATTAAGTGTAATTACTGTGCTTTGTCTTCTTATAAATCAAGATCAAAGTTTTTGTGTTTAAGAGGATTGAAATTGAAATAAGCAAAATAATTTGACACACTTGATAAGGAGATTGGTTTGAAATGTGTGAACCAATTCAGCGAATTTTTTTGAAGTTGTAATTGCCAGAAGTTTAAGCAAAATATTATAAGCAAGCAAACGAAAGAATTTAGTATCAATTTCTTGGAAAAAATTGAACTTACAATGAAATTGAAATCACTTTCACGGAAATGAATTTTTGTGTAATTGACCTTCACAAAAAAAGAATGTTGCTCGTACTTTCTAAACTTATGTAGGAAGAAATTTTGTACGACAATGGCATGTAGGTTACCTGGTTTTCCTTGTGAACTGCAGGGATTGATTTGGATGATTTTCCAGATTTCACGTCTTTTAGGTTAGCCAAAATCCGGCTCGAAGGACCATGAAAACGTTGGGGTTCAGTGGACTGTGAACGAAAGGGTGATAATGGCCTCCTGAAAGATAGAAATTCTTTTTGGAAGTTTGGAAAGTCCAAAACCCTTAAGACTCGAAATGTGTTTTTGGGTTATGTATGTAAAAAAGTAACCTTAATACCAAGTCACAATGACTTAACAAAAAAAAAACGATATATGTTTAGATTTTACGAAGACTGAACTTTATTGCTCTCGAAGTTAAAACGGAATGAACGAGTCTTTCATTTCATAGTCATGACTTCTCAAAATAATGACATTTAGTTTACCATAAAACTAAATTTAGAACTAAAAAGTGTAGTGTTCTCAGTGCCCTCTGTATGTGGCATTATAAAAATGCAGACCTGGAAGTTGTGTGGCACAAACAGGCAAGATTGGTCAATAAATGTGCTTGCAGTGGCTCTAGGAGTGAAAATCGGCCGAAATATATATATATATATGAGAGCTATATCTAGATCTGAACCGATTTCCATGAAATTCACCAGTAATGTCGAAAGTCGTTCGTGAGAATCGGGTAACAAATTACCATTTTATTGCTTTATTACTGAAAATCGGACGAACATATATATGGAAGCTATATCCAGATCTGCACCGATTTTTTCCAATTTCAATAGGCTTCGTCTCTAAGCCGAAAAACATGTTTGTATCAAATTTTAAGATGATCAGATGAAAACTGCGACCTGTACTTTGTACACAAATTAATATATACAGACGGACAGACAGACGGACAGAGAGACAGACAGACGGACTATCTCTCATCCTTTTGGGTTTTACAAACTAATTCACTAAAGTTATATTACTCTGTACCACAGTAGTGTTGTAGGGTATAATTTCACTCCACTAAATGTTTTCTTAAGAACAGGAACTTTTTATATATAGGCTATAGCAAAGTTTCAAAAAACACATAAAATTAAAAAAATTCATAAAAACTTTATTTGAATCGATAGTACGGTCCATATAATTTTTTCCAATTCCAATTTTAGTATACTCTTTCCAACATTTCGACCGGCATCTCCCGAATAAATGCTTCGATGTTGTTTTCCAATCGCACGATCTAGGTGACCAATTGACCGGTGAATTAAAATGTTCACCGAAGTCGCCTCCTAATAAGTCCATTGTGATACCGTTCTGTTTCAACCACATGTCATGCAAGTCAAGCTCTTGTATTTTGGGCAAAACCAAGTTGGATATCATCTCACGGTTGCGCTCTTCGTTCACATTTACGTTACGATTCGCATCATCTTTGAAGAAGTACGGTCCAATGATGCCACCAGCCTATAAACCGCACCAAACTGTGACTTTTTTCTTGCAATGCTTTATCACCCAGAAGCATTGCAAGAAAATAATCGCCAATTCAGCGTATTTACGTACCCTTTGACCAAAAATAATTTGCGTCGTAAAATGGAAGAAGCGCGCGATGAACTTTCTTAACAGAGCACGCATTTTAAAAATAAAATTCAATAATTTGCAAGTGTTGTTCGTTTGAAAGACGATTCATGGTTAAATTATAGACCAAACTGAAGATGTTTAACAGTGAAACATAACACGAAACGTGCGTGAGCTATTTAAACCAGCGTTGCCAAAAAGATAATAGCTAAAAAATCACCCTTTAGTTGCTTTTTTTTCGCACACGTGAAAATGCACCATTGTTCAACCAAAATTAAACATTTTAAATAGGGCAAGAAAGGTAACTCTTGCTCTTTATACCTGCAAGAGAATTGGCCAAAGTTGGGAGTTTACACCGCGTGTCATGCACAAGGTGTATACAGCAATTGTCAGACCTATAATGCTATGTGGTGTTGTGGCCTGATGGAGGGCGCTGCAAAAGTCCAACTACTTTTCAATACTCCGCCGAATTCAAAGGATGTCTTGTTTGTGAGAAGATAAAGCTAATACTGAAGTAAGAAGGGGGTCAGTATGGTTTTCGGTATAATAATGGGATACTTAGGAATACGAGCTCACCTATGGAAACTAGGTGCGGCAAGTGATAGCATGTGTACGGCATATGGGGAAGACGATGAGTCGTTGGAGCTTTTCTTATGTCATTGCCCGGCTTTCAGGGCTAGTAGTTTTAAGTGGCACGGGATTTCTTACTTACATTATTTTTCTGGAGGTTACTTTTAAGTATATTGAGCGCACAACAAGTCGATTACTGGCTTAGGTGTATGTCCATTTTTGCATGGGCCGGATAAATATCCCCACCCTTTTTTCAACATAACCTAATGGAAATTTTACTGTCGGTAAATATGTTCACACTCGACGTTCTCTAGCACCACACCACCTCACGCATTCCGTGATCGCCCGGATCTCCGCCTGCAGGGCCGTATTATGGTCAGGCAGTCTCAGTCCCTGGGTTCTCAATGAAAAACCCCCAGGCCCTCTCTGTCCTCTAGCTTTGATCCATCCGTGTAACATGATCTTCCAGATGGCAATACTAGGTTTCCGTCAATCCCCAAGACTGTGCCGATGGCAGTAGTGCCTCGCACTCGACTTCAAGGTTCATTTCAGGTATCCGATCGGAAATCTCTTCCCTTCCTCCCAGGTTTCCTATCGTTGCCTCGATTATTCCGCGATGGTATGAGCTGCTCGCATCCTCCCATCGCCTTAAGTCTCATAGCCGCAGTGGCTGCCTCGCATTTAATCTGTATGTCAATGGGTCGGATATCTCGGAATAGTCGGATATCTCGGAATCGCTCCGCCAATGCCAAGACAACATATTCTCTGAACCTGTTGTATGGTCCTTATGTTGCACTTTTTCTCCATAGCAGTCCACCGAACTACTGACGAGTTCGGTGGACTATCGTAGGATACAGGCCCCATTTCGAGCCTACGGCCTGTCTACATTGTGCCCAATATCTGTGAGTCTTCTCAGTATGCTTCTGAATGGGACACTTCCAACTCAGTTTCCTGTCCAAGATCACACCTAAGTGTGAGGAGGAAGGAACTTTCTCCTTGGTCATTTGGCGGCTACGGACGCTGTGTTATCTTTGATGCAACGCCCGACTCTCCAGGCAGTTTGAATTATACACTGTCTGAGCCCGACCCTTTACACGACCACTGTTGGGTGAATCAAGCAGAGATCCTTACAATTAAAGAAGTGGTGGAATGGCGAAGGTTCATAAGGGCGATTGGCATAAATAACTTCTCAGACAGCCATTAAATCCACGGGAAGCATAGTTCCAAATTCAAAATTCATCTGTTCTGGGTGCTAAGCCACAGAGATGTGCCAGGGAATTGTAGAGCAGATGAGCTTCCGAGTCTAAGAATTACCTTACACATTGCAGTTATGTAGGCTAAGTCTTCAGGATCAGACACGATGGGCAACGAATGACCGATGGTCACAAAATGGGGATTGTGAACACACTTAAATTATGTGGCCCAATCTACATTTCAAGGGGTCTACCACTTTGCTGGCGATGGCTAGAACTGACGTCTCAGCCATTGTGTTCGTCATGCCAGGTCACTGTCTGATGCTGACAGACCGAAGGTTGTACCACTTTACGAATTTGCTATATTAAAATATCCACGGTAGTAGCCTGTACCACAGTAGTACATCGACGGCATATGTATACTGTAAAGGATCGGAATTTATTATTTCAAAGTTTTACTAATGGGGTTGGAAGAGAATAGATTGGCGCCCATGAGACACAAATCTTATCTTTAATTGTTATTGTGGACTTTTGTACTTTAGTATTTTCTATACATCACTACTGTGATACGGGGTATAAAAAGTTATTGCATGTACTTTTGTGTGATCAAATTATAGACAGCAGTTTCCATCGTCTTGAAATTTGGCACAGACATGTTTTTTATACTCTACACCACCTCTGTGGTATAAGGTATTATAACTCAGCCCATTTGTTTGTAACCCTAAGAAGCAAAGAGCTGGATCCATTGTTGAGTCGAGTTAGAATTACTTGCTGGTTCGAAATTGCCATGTCCGTCTGTCTTTCCATGTATTCATGTGATCAAGGTAAAGGTCACATTGACCAACACTATTTTTCAATGATTGTTATACCGCAGTAAATATACAAATTACGCTGCTATACATGCACATTTACTGTTATGTAGCGTATCAAAAGATCCGATTTGTCCCACGGGTTTGGATTTGTTAATTCATTCTTAATAATTTTCGAAAAATAACACTTACAAATATTAAACATTTCCATGGAGATCAGAGTTTATCAATAAAGGGCCTATGATGATTATTGACATCAAAACAATAGACGAAAAAAATAAGCGTATACTAAAGGGTGATTTTTTAACTATTATCTTTTTGGCACTGATAGAAATTTGTTAGTAACAACAGCAATAATGTTTGCTAAAGCAGCAGAAAGTCTGCTGAAAATGGGACAGCAGTAAATTGCTGCTAAAACATTTTCTGCAGTTTTCAAATTTTGAAAAGTTAAAAAAACTCAATGTAAATATTTCAAAAATGTATTCCATCTCATTTTTCAAATTAAATAGCAGCAGAATAACTACTATTTTTTAATACATGCTTTTGAACAAGAACCTAATGTGCAAAATTGCCAAATTTGTTTAATAATATTTAACAAATGCCTCAATTGTTGTTTCGAAATTCATACAATTTGAATGGCTTTGTTCAAAATTTTAAAATTTTTTATTTAATGTCAGCAGATAGTGTTTGCAGATATCAGCAGACTAATTTTTCTGGGTGTGATTTAAACAGCTCACGCACGTTTTTGTTTCACTGTCAAACATCTACAGTTTGGTCTATAATTTAACCATGAAGCATCCTACAATCGAGCAACGCTTGCAAATTATTGAATTTTATTATCAAAATACGTGCTCTGTTAAGAAAGTTCATCGCGCGCTTCTTCCATTTTATGTAAATAAGCAGAATTGTCGATTTTGGAGTGAAGATCACCCACCAGAGGCATTGCAAGAGCTACCAATGCATCCAGAAAAAGTCACAGTTTGGTGCGGTTTATGGGCTGATGGCATTATTGGACCTTACTTCTTCAAAGATGATGCGAATGGTAACGTAACTGTGAATGGTGAGCGCTACCGTTAGATAGTATCCATCTTTTTTTTCCCAATATACAAGAGCTTGACTTGCATGACATGTGGTTTCAACAAGACGGTGCCACATGCCACATAGCACCCATAACAATGGACTTATTGAGAAGCGAGACCGGTGAACATTTTATTTCACGTTCGGAACCGGTCAAGAGGTCTTCTAGATAGTGCGATTTAAAGCCTTTAGACTAAAGCTCATGTTTATACAGACAAGCCCGCTTTAAATGGCGCATTGGAAGACAACATTGAAGCATTTATTCGTAAGATACCGGCTGAAATGTTGGAAAGAGTATGGCAAAATTGGACTAAGCGGATGGACCTTTTGAGGTGCAGTCACGGTCAATATTTGCATGAAATAATCTTCAAACATTAAATTATATGGGCCGTACATTCGATTCAAATAAAGATTTCATGCATGTTTCTGAATTTATTGTGTGTGTGTGCTTTTTTTTTGAAGAACTTTCCTATATCTCTTAAATAATCACCCTTTATAAAATAAATTAATTAAAAATATTCCCATACGAAACACAAGGGTAGTAGAGATAACAAAATGTCCGGGTAGTTATACAGATGTCTCGGGCAGATTGTGAAAGTTGAGAACTGCAAGGTAGACAGGGTCCTTATCTACCTTTTTACTGTTGCAAAACACTTTATGGGCGACATTAATTGGGTTAGGTCCATGTGACCTTGAAATATTAATTTAATTTCTGTCATTAGTTTCACTGATATTTGAGACTGGTAAGGATAACACAGAAAATAAGTAAAAGAATGATATTTTCCCGATATTTCAAAATTTCAGCCAAATACGATAAGAGTTGCCCCCTATGGTCTCAAGAAGTAAAATGGGGTAAACGGTATATATTGAAGTCGCATTTCCAAAACTGCCTTCTCTAGGGGTTCAAGAAGTGCAATCGGGAGATCGTTTTATATGGGAGCTATATCGGGTTTTAGATGATTTCAGACCGTACTTGACAAATATGTTGGAGATCATTAGAGAAGTCATCATGCAAAATTTCAGACAAATCGGATAAGAATTTCGCCCTATAGGGGCTCAAAAATTAAAATCGGGAAAACGGCCTAAATGGGAGCTATATCAGACCATGGACCGATGTAGACCATTGACAATCCCAACCGACCTACACCAATATGAAGTATTTGTTCAACATTTAAAGTGCTTAGCTTTACTACTTCGAAAGTTAGCGTGCTTTCGACAGACAGACCGACGGACATGACTAGACCGAATTAAAATATCAAGACGATCAAGAATATATATACTTTATTGGATCTTAGATCAATGTTTTGATGTGGTTTACCTTTCTATGGAGGGGGAATACAAATTTTGTTTGAAAAAATTCAAAGTATGAGTTACCCTCAAGGGCAATACAACGATTATAGCGGCCAAAAAGTGTGTTTTTAACCTTTTAACCTGATAGGCCCCACTTTGGTGATTTCTTCTTTATTGACCCTTGACACATTCTTCTTCAGTTCATATAGTCTTGCCATTGTTTTCATCGATTTGTGACTCGATGCATATTCCTGATGAAAGGGCCTGCTTCTATTTCAAATGGGGACCTTTTCGGAGACTTCGATCTTCAAACGCTTCAATAACGCTATTAATTTCTCAATTTTCAAGGTAATCGACAAATATACCATGCACATAATATGCCTTGAACTTGTGTGAAAAGGATTGCAAACCACTTCTTACACTCAACGAAATTTGTTATTCAAATAGCAAAAATGTTTGCTTAAACAACAGTTGTTGTTTGATGAAAAAGTGAAAGCCGTCATAACTGCTGTTTCAGCAAACATAGCGCTGTTTGAATATTGTTTAACGGAATATTCTGTTTTCTGTTACGACTTCTAATTACTGTGTCAAGTATGGTCAGTGCTGTCAGGAGAGCAAAATTAACTACTAATTGTCAATAAACAAGGTGGATTTTCCTGGTGCAAACCACATAATGTTTATCAAGCCAAGTGATGGGCTCAACAGTAGATTGTTTTTGTTCAACAGTAGTTGTTTCGCTCGTTGCTGGTACTAATAGGTATCCTTAAATTGTAACCTAAGAGATCAAGTCTCTTTCTTTGAGATTTGAGGCAAGTAAGTCACAGTTCCAAAATTCGTCGATATCGGGTAATAATAACGCCTTTCGATAGGAAGCTTAATCCACACCAACTCTCTGTAAATGATCCGATTTAGACCATATTGGGTAGGGAGGGGTTCTATGCAATTCCGTATTAAAATTTTTTTCTTATTATGGTAATAATGTGCCTCTTACAAGGCTCAAATCCTTTATATGGTTCGATCGGAAAGAAACTTGGTAAAGATTTCGATGCTTAAGAAGCTCACTGTTCTAAATTTTATCGAAATCGGGTAATAAATGAGCCAATTTTGAAGTCCCGACCTAATATTGAAATATCGGCCTACATTTATGGCAGCTATATCAAAATATGGTCCGAGCTAAACCAGATTTGGCATAGCTATCGAAGAGCCTCTTACAACTCGCTGTCAGCTCAATTGGGAAATAACTACGCCAATTATGGTTTAAAGATATAATCCGACGGATCGTTCTATTGGCGCCAACTACTTAGCTAGCATAAAGACAAAACAGGAATATCTGCAAAAACTAAAAAAGAAGGATGGACGAATGAAGATAAAAATCCTGTCAGACAGACGGGCAGTCCTTAAACTTGTGGATAACTGACTTCTGATTGTCGCAGATCTTTCAACGAGATGGATGAACACTTTAAAATTCATCAGTTTTAAGTGTCAGGCCTCAGAGTTATCCCAAGAAGTTATAGAGCAGATTAGGAACTTCCTTACAGATTCCAGGGGATCTTAAATCTGTGGACATGCCTATAGCGTCATGTAAGCTAATTCTTTGCAATAAGGTTCAAAAGGCATTGTATAACAGAGGGCCACGAACCACCAAATTTAAACTTGAAAAGGTCCACTGCTTTGTTGTCGTTGGTCATTTGGCTAATTGAAAAACATGCTTATTGACTAAAGTTTGCATTCATAGATTTCTGTAGAAGCTTGAGGAAATCAAGTAGGAGAATAAAATAAATAGAATAGAAATGAATAGAATTTACATAAACTGCACCAAATTTCTATCTAATCAGGCAACAATTAAAGCTTCTATTAACCGAAAAGGATAATCGAGAGATTGGTTTAATGTGGGCTATATCAGGTTTAAGATCGATTAGGACTTTGCTGATTTGAAATATGCGTTTTGCGGCTTCCAGGGACTCCAGACGTGAAATTGAGAGATTGCTTTATATATCAGGCCAAAGGCCGATTTGGACCGAGCTCGGCACAGTTTTTAGAAGTCGTAACAGAACACTACGTGCAAAATAATAGCCAAATCGGACAAAAATTACGGCTTCCAGGGGCTCAAGGTTTCAAATCGGCAGATCAGTTTACATGGGAACAATGTTTATCCAAATCTGAACCGATGTGGCCCATTTGCAATCTCCAACAATCTATATCAAAAAGAAGTTTCTGTGTAAAATTTCTAGCGACAAGCTTCACGCGTTTGACCTCTATCATGATTTAGGCAGACGGACGGAGGGGCATAGCTAGATCGACTCAGAATGTCGAGACGATCAAGTGTATTTATACTTTATTGGGTCGCAGATCAATATGTCTAGGTGTTACAAACGGAATGTTGGGTATAAAAATGGGCTATATCGAACCATATACTATATCCCATCCATATAGACCGAACTGCTGAATTTTAGATCTTTAGATTCACAAAAGGTCCGCATTATTACGTGATCAAATTTAGCACAGTGAACTGTGGATTTGAATTTTTCAGAATTACAGTACTGTAATCCCAAGACGCAACTCTTGTTGCACAGGATGCATAGATAAATGAAATAAGTAAAACATCTATAGTTTGGTCTATAATTTAACAATGAATCGTCTTACAAACGAACAACGCTTGCAAATTATTGAATTTTATTATCAAAATGCATGCTCTGTTAAGAAAGTTTATCGCTCAATTCTTCCATTTTATGGACGAAGCTCATTTTTGGCTCAATGAGTACGTAAATAAAAGGAATGGTCGATTTTAGAGTTGCTACAGCTACCAATGCATCCAGACAAAGCCACAGTTTGGTGCGGTTAGTGGGCTGGTGGCATCATTGGACCGTACTTCTTCAAAGATGATGGGAATCCTAACATAACTGTGAATGGTGAGCTCTACCGTGAGATGATATCCAACTTTTTTTGCCCACAATGCAAGAGCTTGACTTACATGCCATGTGGTTTCAACAAGACGGTGTCATGTGCCACACAGCACGTGTAACAATGGACATATTGAGAGGCGAGTTTGGTGAACATTTTATTTCACGTTCGGAACCGCTTCGATCATGCGATTTACACCTGTCGATTATTTTTTGGTGGGGTTATGTTAAAGCTCATCTCTATACAGGCAAGCCCGCTTCAATTGACGAATTGGAAGACAACAATTCGTGAAATACCGGGCGAAATGTTGGAAAGAGTATGGCAAAATTGGACTACGCGGATGGACCATTCGAGTCACGGTCAACATTTGCATGAAATAATCTTCAAACATTAAATTATATGGACCGTTCTATCGATTCGAAAATTGCATGCATTCTTCTGAATTTAATGTGATTTTTTTGAAAAACTTTCCTATAAAGAGTGATTTTTAAATCACTCTGATTGAGGTATCTCCAAAACATGCATTCGGAATGCATCAAAAGCTTCTTAAGGTGTCGAAAAACGTTGACCTCTTATTTTATTTTTTACTTACGGAAATAAAAAGAAGTCATTTGGTGCCAAGTCAGGATTATACGGCGGATGACTTTTTAAATCAATGTTTTGAATGCTCAAAACGGCAGTTGTTTGAGTCGATGTGTGTGAGCTCGCATTGTCGTGGTGAAGAGTGATCCATCTTCGGGAGTTGGTTTTCCTGATTTCTTGGAAGATAACTGGCATACAAATGCATGCGTATCATTTTTTGGGCGAGATGAATCTTTTAAGTTACTGTAAACAACACAAATAGCGCTTGTATGTCCAATCGTTCTGAGTGCGCATAACCTCATAAATATCAAGCTTTACGATAGAGCTGTCAGTTTCCAGATTGCAATACAAAGGTTGTCCAATCCAGAAATATAGGAGGCAACGCTCATATGTAGCTGCCATATAGACCGATCCCACGATTTAAGGTTTTAGGCCTTTAAAATCTCCTATATGAAGTTTGGCACAATGAGATTTGATAGGCCCATCCGTATCGAATATGGTATAAATCGAAACGTATTTGGATGCAACTGCCTTATATACTCATCTCCCGATTAAAGTTCATGGGGCCATAAAAGCCACATCTATTTCCCGATTTGTATTGAACATGTTGCAGATCAGACAATATTTGGATATTGTTGCTGCCATATATACCAATCCCTCGATTTATGGACGTGAACTATATAACGCCCATTTCCCGATTTGGCTGAAATTTGAAAAAGTTCGACCTCTCTGCAGAGTTGGGTCCATATCAGACCATATTTCGTTACTGCTTAGGATTCAAAAATAGTGCAGATCAGACAGTATTAGGATATTGTTGCTGCCATATATACCGATCCCTCGATTTATGGTCTTGAACTATATAACGTCCATTTCCCGATTTGGCTGAACTTCGACCCCTCTGCAGAGTTGGGTCCAGATCAGACCATATTTAGTTATTGCTTAAGGTTCAAAAATAGTGCATTTCCACCGGTTTTAAGGAAATGTCATTAAGGTGATAGATATCGACATTTCAACCCGTCCGAGCTTATTGCTTTCTTACTTGTTAATAACTGTGATGAGTTTAAACAAACGCACATACCTACTGTACCAGTATTTCAAACTAATCTGAGAGGGATCATATAATAACAACCATTGTCATTTGAATTTCATTACAATCCTATTTGATTGACATGCTATTGTAAATTTTCCCACATTAAAATGATGCTTAAGGCTACTTAAATCGTGTTAGTTGTCTAATGTGACTAGAGCCGATTTTATAGTTTCTTATTAAAGGCTATATGTACATAACGATTAATAGCTTCCCATATGTGAGTGATCTTCCGCGTTCTCATACCTTCCTAATAATTTTCTCTCCTCTAGCTATTTTACTAATCTGATGTCAAATCCTATTAAGTATCATGGTTTCTCCGTAGAATATTTTTAAAGCTTTTTATACCCACCACTGTAGGATAGGGGGCATATTCATTTAGTCATTCCGTTGGCAACACATCGAAATATCAATTTCCGACCCTACAAAGTACATATATTTCAGATCGTCGTAAAATTCTAAGACGATTTAACGACGTCTGTGTGTCTGTCCGTCTATCCGTCTGTCCGTACATCTGTTATATTCACCCTAGAGCCTTCAAAAATTGAGATATTGAGCCGAAATTTGGCACAGATACATCTTTTTGATGCACGGGCCAAATCGGACAGTATTTGGATATAGCTGCTAAATAGACCGATTTTCCGATAAAGGGTCTGAAGCCCATAAACGCTTTATTTATTATCCGATTTCGCTGAAATTTGAAACAGAGTTTTATCTTAAGCCTCCCGATATCTGACCTAAACGTGGATCAAATCGGATTATATTTAGGTATAGCTGCCATATAGAATCTTATATACTCTCCACCATTGATCGCATATGTCGAGTTATATGCGCAGTATCTCTTTTTAGGCAAAAAAAGAATATAGAATAAGAACTGTTATGCTATTGGAGCTATATAAAGTTATGGTCTGATTCGGTCCATAAATGAATGCTGAACTTTGTAGAAGTCATTGTGTAATATTTCAGTTCATTCGGATAAGAATTGTAGGGACTGAAGAAGCAAAATCAGGAGATCGGTTTATATGGGAGCTATATCAAGCTATTGATCGATTCAGACCATATTAGAAACGTATGTTGAAGGTCATGAGAGAAACCGTTGTACAAAATTTCTTCCAAATTGGATGAGAATTGCGCCCTCTAGAGGCTCAAGAAGTCAAGATCTCAGATCGGTTTATATGGCAGCTCTATCAGGTTATGTACTGATTTGCACCATACCATTGGAAGTCGTAACAAAACACCTCATACAAAATTTCAGCCAAATCGGATGAGAATTGCGCGCTCTATTGGCTCAAAAAGTCAAGATCCAAGATCGGTTTATATTACAGCTATACCAAATTATTGATTTGAATCATACTTGGCACAGTTGTTGGAAGTCATACCAAAACCTTACGTGCAAAATTTCAGTCAAATCGGATAACAATTGCGCCCTGTAGAGGATGAAGAAGTCAAGACCCAAGATCGGTTTTAATGGCAGCTATATCAAAACATTGATCGATTTTAACCGTACTTAGCGCAGATGTTAAAAGTGATACTAAAACAACACGTGCAAAATTTCGGTAAAATCGGATAGGAATTGCGCCCTCTAGAGGCTCAAGAAGTCAAGACCTAAGATCGGTTTATATGGCAGCTATATCAGGTTATAGACCAATTTGAACCATACTCAGAACAGTTGTTGAAAATCATAAACTTCATTCAAAATTTCAGCCAAATCGGATAAGAATTGTGCCCCTAGCGGCTCAAGAAGTCAAGATCCAAGATCGGTTTATATGGCAGCTATATCAAAACGTGGACCGATATAGCCCATTTACAATCCCAACCGACCCAAACCAATAAGAAGTCTTTGTGCAAAATTTTAAGCGGCTAGCTTTACTCCTTCGAAAGTTGGCGTGCTTTCGACAGACAGGCGGACGGACGGACATGGCTAGTTCAACTTGTCGACTGTCATGACAATCAACAATATATATACATTATGGGGTCCGAGGTGGTGGGTATTCAAAGTTCGACCCGGCCGAACTTAATGCCTTTTTACTTGTTTATTTTTGTTTGTTTCCAGAGGAATGGAAAATTTTAAGATTGGTTTTTTATCAGTCCACAACATGATGTGATTCCTAATTAAAATGTATTTCTATGTTAATGATTTGCTTACATTTGCATTACTTCAGCTATATTTAACCAACAAAGGTTGTATTTGGGCATACAGAAACATTTAAAAGGGGGGAGTTAAAACGTTATCATCTTTAATTCGATTCAAAAGCATCCAAATAAACTTGGAGTTATGTGTGACTTGGCTTTTTTGTGGCATACATTTATCGCTTTCATGCAAAATCAAAGCCAAATCATTTTACTCTTCTCTCCACAGACCTTTGAGTTTATTCATTTAACGGTAGCGCCAATCATCACATTGTGGTCATATTGATATCAGTGACTGACATTTGTTATGTTGCCTTAAATTTTGGTAGCTAAGCAGCAATGCCCTCTGAGTTCTCTTGCACTGAAACAACTCTCAATGAAATATTTCAAAATATTTGGCCCGATAGTGGGATTACACGCAAAATGCCAAATTGGAAAGTGGTGGAGATAGCTATGAGCGAAAAAAGAAACAAATATTTCGAACCTGAACAAAGTCCAATTGATGATGAGACCTGAGTGAAGTTATAATCGAAAATGTTGTCATAGGGGTTTTCTGTGTTTTTTAAAATTCAAATTTAGATATGAAAATGCAATTTAAAATAATCGCTCGAAATTTCGGTTGGGAATGAAAAAATGCCAAATCAGCTTTTTTAAATAAAGCGCCATATAAGTGATACGAAAAAAAATTTTTTTTTTCACCGTACAGATAACTAGTATATATATATATATATACTAATAAATATATATATATATATATATATATATATATATATATATATATATATATATATATATATATATATATATATATATATATATATATATATATATATATAGTTGTCATATCGGCAGATAGGTCTAGATCTGCCAATTTTGAGACTTTAGCCAATAACAGGAGCATTTATTACCCGATTTCTCTGAAATTTGAAGCAGTTAGTTATATTAGATCGAAATCCTTGGCAATTACAGTTCTGTTCGGGTTCTTTAAACAAAGCTGCTGTATAAACCGATCTTCCGCCTAAGGGTCTTAGTCCCATTAAAAGCGGATTGATCGCCCGAATTTGCTGAAACTGTGACTTGTATAAGGTTTCTCAGTGCCTTGCACCAAATATGATGCAGGCGGGCCCATATTTGGATACAACTATGGATATTGCAGTGGAGTTATTCATGGTGGTATAAATTTGCCCGTGCCAAACCACCATGAATAACTCCACTGTAATATCCATAGTTGTATCCAAATATGGGCCCGCCTGCATCATATTTGATGCAAGGCACTGAGAAACCTTATACAAGTCACAGTTTCAGCAAATTCGGGCGATCAATCCGCTTTTAATGGTACTAAGACCCTTAGGCGGAAGATCGGTTTATACAGCAGCTTTGTTTAAAGGACCTGAACAGAACTGTAATTGCCAAGGATTTCGATCTAATATAACTAACTGCTTCAAATTTCAGAGAAATCGGGTAATAAATGCTCCTGTTATTGGGTAAAGTCTCAAAATTGGCAGATCTAGACCGATCTGCCGATATGACAACTATATCTTGATACTGTCCAATCTGGAACATATAAATATCGGGTGCCAGGAGTCTAAATGCAACTCACTGTTTAAACTTTCAGTGAAATCGGATAATAAATGCACGTTCATGGGTTTAAGACCCTTAATCAGCAGATCGGTATGTACCTATCACAGCAAGTGTTGCCACTCAAGAAAATTATTTCCTACCAAAATTTAAGAAAAATCCTACCAAACCCTATCAAAGGTTGTGCAAGCCAAAAATGTGCTACAGAATATATGTATTTACCCACCACCAAGCAGTTGGTCATTTTGCCTTCCATTGGGAACACATCAAATTACATTATACATTTACATTTTCAATGCTATAAAATTCTAGATCGTCATTATTCATACAGGATCTGGACACGCCCATCTGGCTGCTTGCTAAAATTACTCTCATCTTTTAATTCAAAAATGGGGAGATCAGTATATAGAACCCTTTATACAGATCTCCCGATAAGAAATCTTAAGTTTATAAAGTCGTATTCTTGCCACGATAACAACGAACAACTGTGCCGAGTTTGGATAAATCGGTTCCCAAATTTAAGCATTTAAGCTCAGAAACGCGTTTTTACTACCAATTTCCATCGTTACAGAGAGTTGCACATACCCTGAGTATGGACAAGATTTGTCCATATTTGTATGTAGCTGCCATACATCCCTGTTTTCTCACTGAAAGCTTTATACGCACAAATGCCGCATTTCCTATCCAGAATTTACGAACACTCGTACCAGTTATAGTCAACATCAGAACTTGCGCCCTTTTTCCGGAAAATTGAGGCGGTGAGACCTCTTGTAACAGCATTTGTATACTTCTTCTTTTTTTCTCTTATCTTGGAGTTATCATTACAAACGGAAGTCTGAACATGACATCTCGATAGCTATATAGAACATTTAGTGCATATCTTTGCTATGTTAAATCTGGAACAGTTGATTAGTTTAAGATTTCGATCTGGAATACAATAAAATGCCTCCAAAAGTACTTTTATCATAGACGAATCAGTTCAAGACATTTTAAAAGAGGGCTCGTATAGACCTGTATTTCGAACTATAGGTGAAAATAATTCCACTAAAAACACCACCCACGATGGCCTATCTGAAGACTGCTATAGATAACCTATTTTTTTAACTCCTCAAGAGTTTCTTAATATGTCTGGGAATGTTTGCATTCTAACTATATTTACATACATCAAACGAGTACTTTATATGTTGCCTTCTACAAAGCGATTCAAATACGTCATAGATTGCACTTATTCATTACTTACCTTTGTCCCTCTGACGAAAGACTGCGGAGAACAACAACATTGGAGTGCATTGCAATACAGGTATTATTCTACGTATTATACACAGTAGTATTGTAAAACATCAAACACTGGCTACAACAATTACCGCTCTTGCCCTGCCGCTTGTCTCATTCACCCACATTACTGTTTGTGGCGGTTTAGCGAAGGAAGTCAGTCGATAATCATCGACACAATGTTTTTGCTGTTTCTGTTTGTTTTTTTTTTTCTCACGAGCCGCATTTGATTTCTCGTTTTACCTCTCATTCTCTAAGTGTACTACCCCTACCTTGACGCCCCTCCAAACCCATAAAACCACATCGTGTGTGTTTTGATTTTTTTTTCTACATTTTTTCTTTTACCTTTTTCTCGCTTTGATTTGCTTAATAACTTGTTCGGCGTTTCATAGTTATTTTTGGGTTGTTTTTGTTCATGTTTTCTTGATGTTTCTCAATCTTAACCAGGTGTAGTGTTGCCAGATTTGATGAACGATTTTTGCTGGTGCTAAGGTTGTTGTTGTTGCTGTCATTTATAAATCGCCAGTTAGTTATTGGCTCATATTTGTGCTGCTGGACTCTGCTGGTATTGATCGAGTGAGATACAAAACAGAGAACAGCTGATTAGATGACAAACACTCTCTCCCGTGATTTTGCAATTGGTTGCTGTCGATTGAAAGTGAGCTCCATTTCTTGTAATAGTTTTGCAAATTTGGCATTGAAATTAAAACCAGGCTAAAAATAGTGAAGAGAAAATTTAATTGAACTTTGTTTTTGATTTTGTATTGGATTTGATCTCGTGGAATTTTCAATATCTACTTATTTGTTAATTTTGCAATTTTAATTTTAAATAACAAGTGTTGGTTAACCGCATTTTGTGGTTAATGCAAACAAACGATAATTAACTGTTCGATGTGGCCGACATCAATGGCGACCACAATTGAGTCATAAATTTCCTTATCCTCAGCACCCATAAACAACGCATATAGACGACATCAGTTTGATCCGCTTAATGTGCTTAAGTATTGTTAAACAGTGGCCGAGTTTTGACAAGTTAAAATCTGAAACCGTTAATAAAAGCAGATAAGGAACTGTGAAATTGAATACCATCATGAAGGCACTCGTATTAAAGTCGCCCTGCGGCGGCGTGCCTTATTTTTAGGGAGTAGTTTTTGCATGACATAATACCTCACAAATGTCCCCAGCATTAATCTTCGCTGAAAATTTTCCACTGATGTTTTTGCCAGGATTCGAACCCATGCATTCGGCGTCGTAGGCGCACATGCAAGCTCGTCTGCTCTTCAATTCTCTGGGATATCCCTGTGGCGGGGCACCCAGAACAGATGAATTTTGAACTGTTCAGCCATCTCGTTCAGAGACATTTAATGACTGCTTGGCTATCTGGGAAGACGTTTATCCCAAACGTGTTAAATACATTATATCTTTCCATGCCTTTCACTCATTGCAGGCATCTCCGCTTGATTCCGTCCCAGTTCCTCAGGTTAGGTTAGGTTTAAGAAGCAGTCTGCCATGAGCCTCACTTGGACGTTTTCATCCATTTTAATACCACAGGAACAGGAGAAGGAAGATGCCATCTCGTTCCTACTGCAGAACCATCCAGTTCGCTTTAAAAAGCCTAATAACTTGCAAATGTTCACATTCGCTAAATCAGCCAACTCCTCAAAAAAATGAGATTCTACAATGGAACTTGTTCTGATTGTCAGTGAGGGACATACACAGCAGCTGTTCTCTAATCTCTTCTTCATCGACGTCCTCACAGCTTCTGCAAAAGTCGTTACTGGCAACGTTCTGTCTGTCAGCATGTTTTCCGATCAGACAGTGACCTGTCATGACGGAGACTATGACCTAGACGTCTGTTCTAGCCAGCGACTGCAAAGCGGTTGGAACCATCCAAATAATCTTCTCATTCCAGGGACTCTACGGGCTACAGGCTTTAGGTTATACAGTTTGGAAGTCAAACAAGTAAAAGGATTTTAAGGTCGGCCGGACCGAACCTTATATACCCTCCACAATGTATAGCATTTGTCAAGTTCTTTGCACGGTGTCTCTTTAAAGAATGAAACTACAAACGGATAATGGGAGGTTATTACAGTCCCCATGAATTTTTTATGTGTTTGGATAAGAGTTGCGCCCTCTAGAGACTCAACATTTATATTCGAGAAATCGGTTTCTATGGGAGCTATATTAGGTTTTTGTGACGTTTGGGAACATACTTGGTAAATACGTAGGAAAAGTCATAGTACAAATTTCCAACCAAATCGGGTACGATTTTTTAGAGCCTCAAGAATTATATTCGGGAGATGGGTTTATGTGGAGCTATATCTGGTGTTGAATAGATTCGAACCATACTTAGTACTTCTGTTGGTTGTACTAAGTATGGTTCGAGAAAGGCTCAAAACAAGGCCTGGGTGGAATTCTGCAGCTCCGTGGAGGATAGATCTGAGGCCTCTAGGCTAAAGATCCTATCCTCGATACCTATTACGGTGGGATATATTCAGAAGTCAAAGAATTCATGGACAATGTCTTATAATAAACTCGTTAACACACATTTCCCGAGAAACTTTCTAACGAACAACGTGACTCCAGAAGAGGTTGTCGCTCGTATGCATTCGTCGGAGGTAATTGGGAAAACTGTGTCTGAGTCTGAAAAAAACCTTAGGCCGACTCCTTTAAGTCGCCACGCCCTGATGATGGTTCACTGGCTGGATTACAAATTGTTTCCAACAGACTCACTCCTTCTTATAGAAATGTACTCTGCTTGTATCAGCATGTCGTATATACCTGTGAGAAGGAGGGACCCAAAGGTAATTTTCATTTTAGCAGCAGGAAAACCTCGCCACACGAAGGCGAAAGATTTTCGTCCTATTAGTCTGTCATCCTTTATGCTGAAGAGTCTATAGAGGTTGATAGAAACATATCTTAGGGCAAAGATCTCTGGAGATCGCCTGTCTCGGCAACAGCATGCATATAGTAAGCGCTTAAGACCTGGGTGTTTTGCTAGACAGGAAATTGGACTTCAAATCCAACATTTTGGGGAGGGCAAAAAAGGAAACCATACACCTGCAAGAGAACTATTGGCAAAAGTTGGCGGGCTTAAACCGCGAGTCATGCACTGGGTACATACTGCAGTTGTCGGACCTATAATGCTATTTGGTGTTGTCGTCTGGTGGACGGCGCTTCAAAAGTCCACCTACTGATTCAATATTATGTGTCATTGTCTGATCCAAAACATGCTGACAGACTGAAGCTTGTCAGTAAAGGCCTTTGCCGTGTGCTGTGTGCGTGTTCCATACTGGCAGTAAGAAGGTTCTTTGAGTGCTTATCGTATTTCGCTAGCTGTTGGGCTTTTCTAAGCGATCTGGGTGGATCAATGGTAGGAACTAGAAGGCATCTTCCTTCTCTCGTCCCTGTGGTATCGCAATGGACCAAAATGTCTGAGCGAGTCTGATGGTAGACTGCCACTTAAACCTTACCAATCCTTCACTTTGAATTCTGAACTTAATATCCACCTTAAGGGCGTAAATTTTAATGGAATTGCCCATAAACAAACAAACCAACTAACAAAAATCTATTTTTGCTGCGTGCGTGTCCCCCACTTGCAGTAAGAAGGTTCTTTAGTTTCATTGAGTACTTATTGGATTTCGCTAGCTGTTGGGCTTTTTTAAGCGATCTGGGTGGATCAACGGTAGGAACTAGAAGGCGTCTTCCTTCTCCAGTTCTTGCGGTATCACAATGGACGAAAATATCTAAGTGAGTCTGATGGTAGACTGCCACTTAAACGTAGCTTATATATCACTTTGAAATCAAAACTTAATTTCCACCTTAAGGGGTAAATTTTCATGGAATTGCCCAGAAACAAACAAACAAAAATCTATTTTAATACACAACAACAAAGGATTGGGGGTGTACTGTAGTCATTTCGTTTGTATGACCACGAAATTTGATCTGCGTTTCTACAAATTATATATATTCTTGACTTTCTTGCCATTCTAAGTTGATCTCCGCACGTCCGTCCGTCTGTCCATCCCTCTGTGGATGGTCGAATAAATTAAGATATCCACTTATAATTTTGGACAGAGACTACTTAATGATGTAAGTCGTTGAGGATTTTAAATGGACCAAATCGGTTCAGATTTGGTTATAACTTCCATGGGACCACCTTCCCACGATTTGACATTTTGAGCCACTAGAAGACGAATAAGTTGTGCAAGTAGTTTTCTGTTACAACTATCATCAACCGTGCTAAGTGCTATCCAAATCGGTCTATAATCTGAGGTAGATCCCATATAAACCTACCTCCCGATTTGACGTCATGAGGTCCAGGAAGCCGCAATTATTGTCCGATTTCGCTGAAATTATGCCCTCCAACAACCATGTTCAGTAAGTTCCAAATCGGTCTAAAATCTGAAATATCTTCCATTTAAACCTACCTCCCTCTATATAAAGACGCTATAAAGGATAGTTTTCATTTCCTATGTCAATGCCCTGCACTATCCCAAAGTAGAAATAGGATACTTGGTTCCTTTTTCTTTCAGGCACTAGGTAAACTCAGAGGCGTTAACCCTGTTAAATACAAGGCCTTCATCGAAGCGGCAAAGTGGTACGAGACAGTGCATTGAAGCCTATCTATCAGGCACGTCTTACTGCTGAGAATAGAGGAATCACAATGGGTCACAAGATGGCCTAAGCAATGTTAAGATAAAAATCTTGGCGTCATCCTCTTCCAACCTAAGCTAGCCTCACCTACCTCCCTCTTCGGCATCTTGTGCCCCTGGAATCAGTAATTGTTATCTGATTTGGCTGAAATTTTGTACGTAGTGTTCTGTTAAGACTCCCAACAACCATGCCAAGTACCGCCCGAAGTGGTCTATAACCTGATATAGTTCCCAAATAAACCCCATTAGACTTATATTATTTGTCACTGAAGTACGCATTTGCCCTTCAACTAAGCTGATGTGCATACATTTTTTTTTTGCAAAATCCATGGGTGTTTCCAAGGAGATCAAATCGTGCGGAAAAAACATCATTGACCTTTAAAGAGGTATGTAAAATTTATTGAAGTTTTTGTTTTTCAAAACCATTTATCTCAAATTGTTTACAAAATTAAAAACAAACACTTTCACTTATTTTCTGGTTTATTGCAATCACTCGGCCAATCATTTGGCACAGACGGACGTGCTGAATAATCAAATCACTTGAGTTTAAATAAGTTTTTAATTATACAAATTGTTAATGATTTGTGTCACAAACCCCCCTCGGCAAAAGCGACAATGGCGAGTTTGTATATGAATGTGTTTAAATTGAAAATATTATTGGTTGCTATCTTGTTGTTTATAAGTCGCATTTATTTAATTAAGGTGGTGACCTGCTGCAATTATTTGAATTGCAAACATTTTGCTATAAAACGCAAATGAACACCAACGCAGGCGTTTCGAGGCTAGACTGCAATGAGTAATTCATGGCCCTTAAATTACCTGCACTGATTGACCTGCCATTAAATGACAATAAAACAAGTAAAAAGGCGTTAAGTTCGACCGGGCCGAACTTTGGATACCCACCACCTCGGGCATATATATAAGCCACCTTTCGTCGTAATCCGATGAAAAATTTATAATTTATGCCCCCATAGCAGCTATACCGAAAAATGGTCCGATTTGGACCAAATTCGACACGAACATTGAGTGGTCTAATAAGTACAAGTCTTTGTTCAATTTTGTAGAACAAAATACTAGTCATTGTGGTAACCATATTCAAATATAGACGATCTGAACCATATTCGACACGCATGTGTCAAATTTCACCGAAATCGGATTGTAATTGTGCCTTTTATGGGGCAAAAACCTTAAGTCGAGAGATAGGTCTATATGGCAGCTATATCCACATTTGGACCAATCTGGGCCAAATTGCAGAAAGTTGTCGAAGTGCCTAATGCAACTCACTGTCCCAAATTTCGGCGAAATCGGAAAATAAAAGCACCTTTTATGGGCAAGATCTTAAATCGAAAGATCGGTCTAAATGGCAGCTATATCCAAATCTAGACCGATCTGTGCCGTATTGCAGAAAGATGTCGAAGGGCATAACTCAACTCACTGTCCCAAATTTCTGCGACATCGGACAAGAAATGCGCGTTTTAAAGGCCCAAGACCTTAAATCGAGAGATCGGTCTATATGGCAGCTATATCCAAATCTGAACCGATCTGTACCATATTGCAAAAAGATGTCGGAGGTCATAACACAACTCACTGTCCCAAATTTCAGAGAAATCAAACAATAAATAAGCCTATTATGCACTCAAGACCTTAAATAGAGAGATCGGTCCATATGGCAGTTATATCCAAATATGGTCCGATCTGGGCCAAATTAAAGACGAATGTTGAAAGGGCTAACACAACTCACGGTCCTAAATTTCAGCAATATCGCATGATAAATGTGGCTTTTAAAGGCCTAAGACACTTAATCTGCGAGTCGGTCTTTATGGGGGCTATATCAAGATATAGTCCGATATAGCCCATCTTCAAACTTAACCTACTTATGGACAAAAAAGAGTCTGTGCAAAGTTTTAGCTCTATAACTATATTTTTAAAGACTGTAGCGTGATTTCAACAGAGAGAGAGGGGCACTCCTAGATCGTCTCAGATTTTTACGCTGATCAAGATTATATATACCCTACTAGACGAACCGGGCCCGCGCCGCTGCACCTTCTTAAATTCTCTCTAATATCTTTTTAGGGTTGGGCCCTGAATGTGTACAAGCCTATGTCAGCCTATAACGCTGAACGCCTGCGTTCAAATCATGGTGATGACATCGGACAAAATTTAAAGCGGCGATGATTCCCTCTTAATGCCAGCGACATTTGCCATGCATGGTCATGTAAAAAAATTCTGCCCAAAGAGGTGTCGCACTGCGGCACGCCATTTGGACTCGGCTATAAAAGTCCCTTATCATTGAGTTTAAACTTTAATCGACAAGCTTTCATTGATGTGTGAGAAGTGTGCCCCTTCTCGGTTCATGGGTTCATTTTAACTCCACTCCGAAATACCTTTCTTTTGAGTTCTATATTACCGTATTGGTAAATATTTCCGGTTTAGAGAGACCCTTAATGTAAATATACGCTCCATGCTGTACATCCAGTTCCCCAAACACATGGCTCTTCAATTGGATATCAAATTCTTTTTTTTTTTCTCTCAAGCACCATTTGTTTTGAGCTCTATATTGTCGCAATTGGTCTATATACCCATTTGGCGGGATTTGAACTGTCCCTGAGGCACCCGACCGCAACAATAGAAACCATATTTTGTTTTGACTGCAAAAAGGTTTCGAACGAATCGCATTACAAATCTCCGAGATATGGTGTTTTTGAAAATTAGGGTAATGAGAAGTGCTTTTTACGGAAGGGATGTCGCCTCCGACATATCGAATTAAATATGGATATCAAATCCGTGCTCAACTCCCAAATCCCTTTAATTTCAGTCCCATATTGCCTTGGTCGGTAAATATAAACCGTTTGGAGGGTGTTTTGGGGCTGGAAGGCCACCGCCACTATGCCTAGAAAAAAGATATCAAATTCGTTCTTTACTCCCAAATACCGTTGACTTGAACTCCATATTGCCATAATAGGAAATGAAGTTCAGTTCAGGGGATGCTTTAGGGCGTTACCCCAAACACTTCGCTCCAAAATTGGATATCAAATTTGTTTTCTACTCTCAAATACCTTTCATTTGAGTCTCATATTGTCGTAATAGGTCAATCAACCAATATGACTTATTTTTGGAAGGAAAAGTGCCACCTAGACTTGAACGCAAATGTTAATGTCATACTTTTCATCTACTTCTAAATATCTTTCATTTGAATCCTATATAGTCATGGTCGGCTGATATGCCCATTTGGTTGTATTTGGGAGTAAGGCGACCTCCCATTACTTGGACCTAATTTTTTATACCATATTTGTAATCTACTGCCGGATACTTCTCATTTGAGTCCCATATTGATAGGAACGTAGAATAATTCTGTTTATAGGTGTTTTCGGGTTGGGGCGGCCCGCTGGGTACTTGGACCCAAAATTTGATATGATATTCTTTTTCTAGTCTCCAATACCTTTCATTTGATACCCATATTGTGCCCATCAGTCCTCTTTTGGTTTTGGGTGGCGTTTTTGTTGTAAGGGGGAGGGTCAGCCACCATTCGATATCTAAAAAGTATCTATGTTTCCTTTTTTTGATTCTACGGAACAAACAAACAAACCGAGTCTCATATAGTCATGATGGGTCATATGCCCATTTGGGGAGTTTTTAGAGGGTGGGGTGACCCCCTATACTTCGTTCTGATTTTGTATGCCAGATTCGTAATCTACTCCCGAATACCTTTCATTTAAGCCCCATATTGATATGGACGACCAATTTGTCTGTTTTTAGACAATTTAGGGCAATTTAGGTTTTTAGACATTTAGTTAGGGTGACTTTCCGGGTACTTGGACCCAATTTTTAATGTCATATTCGTATTCTACTCTTAAATATCTTTCATTCAATATCCATATTGGCTTTATCGGTCCACTTGTGATTTTGGGAGGCATTTTTGGGAAACGGCGAGGGTCCGCCCGCTTCCGATATCAACAAATTATAAAGCATATTTTTTCTTCCTGACCATATTCGTAATCTACTCCCGAATACCTTTCATTTGAGTCCCATATTGTCATGATCGTCAAATAAACCTATTTTAAGGGGTTTTGGGGATGGGGCGACCGCCCGGGTTCTTGGAACCAACTTTTATTATGAAATTCGTAATCTACTCTTGAATACCTTTCATTTGAATCGTCCCCCTCCCGATATCAAAAAATTATATAGCCTATGTTTCCTTCCAGACCAACCTACATAATCTGTGAAAATTTCAAGGTAATCGGTTCAGCCGTTTTTGAGTCTTTACGGAACAAACCAACAAACCGACAAACAAGCAAACACAAATTGATATCAATTTCGTGCTTCACTCTCGAAGACCTTTCATATTGCTATGGTCGTAAATTTGTCCCCTTTGGAGATGTTTTTGGAAAGTGGCGCCCCCAAACACTTGCCCTATATTTGGATATCAGATTCGAATTCCACACTCAAATACCATTTATTTAAACCCCATATTCCCATAGTCAGTAAATAAGTCCTGTTTGGGGGTTGTTTTGGGGAAGGGGAGGACCTCCAGAAACGTGGTACCACATTTGGCTATTAGATTCGTATTCTACTCGCAAATACCTTTCATTTGAATCCCATATTGCCATGGTTGGTAAATATGCCCGATTTAGGGATGTTTTGAGGGTTGGGATGGTCCCCTAACACTTGGTCCGACAAATGGATATCAGATTCGTTTTTTTATCCTAAATACCTTTCATTTGAGTCCCATATTGTCATGATTGGTCTAAATATATGTTTGGTAGGATTTAGGGTGGGGCGGCCCCCCTGAAATCCCATCCAAAATTTGGACGTCAAATTTTTATTTTCAGTGTACTATATGAGAGCACAAAAAATTTCGCTTAAATCGCACCACCCATGTATGTACCTAATTTTTTTAACCGATATGACAAAACTGGGAATTATTTATTGCTGTCGAGCTTTAACCCTCTTAGATGGTTAAAAAATCTATGTAGCTAAGTTGTTATTCCCATAAAATGACGAATTTGTGGTTGTCCACCACCAATTTTTTTCAAATGGCCATATTCTACGTTTCTCTCTAAAGGCCATCTTTTTCCCTGTGGCCATTGCGTTCAACTGCTTCCAAAAAATCGCTTTCACCTTAAGAATTTATGTTTATAAACTCAGCAAATCAGTTGTTCCTCTACTCAGGTACTTCCATTATTTCTCATTGATACAATTGAGACTTGTGTAGTTATTTTTGTTATTTTCCTTTATAAAAAATAGGAAAAACTAAATTGTTGTAAACATAAATTGGCCCACAAACTTAAATCCAATTGTCTGGTCATTATTTCTATTGACTGCAGTTTTCCGCTATTTAAGCTTTCGTTTGGCATCCAGCAAACTTTGCAAAAAATTTACATTTAATTGCACTTTCTATAATTGTAGAACTGTGGTCCCGTGTTGCTTTCGTTTCTCTGGCCCCTTTGCTGTCCAACTATGATTTTCGCACCCTCTTTAAAATCAATAGCAACCACAAATAAAGAAAGAAAAACATCTCGTAGAAATCTGACAGTATACGATTCTACGACGCATTTCCAACCAAATATGTACTATATAATATTGTCATATCCCCCTAACCACCTTTCCTCGACAATCTGACAATCTAATGTTGACAGGGTACACCATCTAGAAACGTACTCAGAATTATACATATATTCCTTAAGGTTTTTGTATGCAGATAATGTTGATGTATTTAAATGAGAAGTGTTGGCAGACATGATTTCCATTTTATAATGAAACCAGTAAGGAAAGGCTAAAATCACAGTCGACTATATAATTCCCTACACCACCGAGTCTACCTACTACTTTATATAAATAGAATCTATCTCCAAATTTTGTCTGACTTTCATTTTCTTTCCTTGCTGAAATGTTGAAGCAAGATGTCTTACAATAGGATCCAACTTTTGGCTAGCACAGTTTTTCAGGCGAATATCTGCAAAAAAATTATGTATATGGGTGCTACATGTAAATTGGGAATTTCGATTTGTTGAAATTATGCACACATATTGGGACATCAAAAACCTCCAATTTTGTAAAAATAGGAGCAAAATTGTGGCTTTTACAGCATTAAAAGATCATGTCGGAAGGAATATATATATATATATATATATATATATATATATATATATATATATATATATATATATATATATATATGTATATGGAAGCTATATCTATATCTGATCCGATTTTTATGAAATTTTACACACATATTTTCCATTGGACACACATCTAAGCCAGTAATCGGCTTGTGGTGCACTCTTAATAATAACAAGTAAAAGCGTGCTAAGTTCGGCCGGGCCGAATCTTATATACCCTCCACGATGGATTCCTTTCCCTGCTTCTCTTCTTAGGCAAAAAAAGGATAAAAGAAAAGATTTGCTCTGCAATTAGAGCGATATCAAGATATGGTCCGATTCGGACCACAATTAAATTATATATTGAAGACCTGTGCAAAAATTTCAGCTAATTCGAATAAGAATTGCGCCCTTTGGGGGCTTAAGAAGTAAAATAGAGAGATCGATGCATATGGGAGCTGTATCAGTCTATAGACCGATGGTGGTCATGAGAGGATCCGTCGTTCAAAATTTCAGGCAAATCGGATAATAATTGCGATCTCTAGAGGCTCAAGAAGTCAAGATCCCAGATCGGTTTATATGGCAGCTATATCAGGATATGAACCGATTTGAACCCTATTTGGCACAGTCGTTGGATATCATAACAAAACACTTCGTGCAAAATTTCATTCAAATCGGAAAAGAATTGCGCCCTCTAGTTGCTCAAGAATTCAAGATTCAATATCGGTTTATATGGTAGCTATATCAGATTATTGACCGATTTAAACCTAACTTAGCACAGTTGTTGCAAGTCATATTGAAACACGTCGTGCAAAATTTCATTCCAATCGGATAAGAATACGAATTGTGCCCTCTAGAGGATCAAGAAATCAAGACCCAAAATCGGTTTATATGACAGCTATATCAAAACATGGACCGATGTGGCCCATTTACAATCCCAACCGACCTACACTACTAAGCAGTATTTGTGCAAAATTTCAGGCGCCTACTTCTTCGAAAGTTAGCGTGCTTTCGACAGACAGACGGACGGACGGACATGACGATCAAAAATATATATACTTTATGGGGTCTAAGGCGAATATTTCGAGGAGTTACAAACAGAATGATGAATTTAGAATACCCCATCCTATTGTGGAGGGTATAAAAACATTTACTTTTCTCGTAAACAAAATCCAACGTCTTTGAGAAAGAAGTTTACTTGGCGAGAATGTTTTTTATGTGAAACGAATTATTTTTTTGCATGTAGCCATAATCCTTTGAATCCGGATGAGTATAGAACAGTATATGGGCTTTTTGAAAATTCCACTCTGTTTTCGGTTTGTGGGCCGCTTTTCCACTCTTTTATGCCTCTTTTTAAAAATGAATCTTTTTGGCCTATTTTCACTTAAATGACCCTTGCGTAAGGTTTGGTAACCTAACGTAAGGTCTTGTGTCCATGAAAAGATCGTTTATTGACAGCTTTCGCTGAAATTTGGTACAGTGAGTTGTGTTAGACCGCTACACATTGTGAATATGGTCTAGATTGGACTATATTTTGATATTGCACAAATCTCCCGTTTTATGGTCTGCGACAATGCCCCTGGCGACTTTGGCCCAGATCGGACCATATTTCGGTATAGTTGCTAAAGTGCCATAAATGATGTATTTTCCAAAGGACTTGACGTTAAGAGGCTAATAATCGTATTTATATCCGAGATGGTGCGTATCCAAAGTTCGAACCAGCCAAACTTAATTCGTTTTTACTTGTTTTATTGCATACGAGTTATTTACTTGGCAAAACGATTTTGTAAAAGTAAACAAATAATTGTTTTTTTTTTTTCAGCAAAAACAAAAATTCTCATTAAGGTGACAGCAACAGGCAAAAAAAAACTTGTCAAGGATATGACATTTTGTTTGGTTTATTTATTGAAATCCAATATACACGATGAATAAAATTAAGTTGCCAAGCTTGTTGACAGAAGCTTCTGTTTGAAGGCCGTGTACGATATTGCATTCGATCCAGGTTAACTTTTATAGTCTCAGATATGGCTATTATTTAGTTGAGAAATGAAGGAATTTATTTTATTCAAAACGTGTGCCACGCTCTTTGAATATTTTATTTTCTTATTTATGCATATACGTCTATTTAAGTGTTAATTATTTGTATGTTATAGAGCTCTTGATGAGGGCTCGTGTCATCCATATGTGGGTGATTTTGCTTAAGCTTGATCACTTTGTAGTTTTTATGTGAAGCTTTTGGTTCTTAACTAGTTACAGATTATTGTTTTTAGACAGTTATTTAGTAATTTTTAGGGTCCATTCCTATTGCTTGTGACGGGAGGAGACGAATAAATCCAATTGTATTCTTTCTATAGCCTCCACCATAAGATGGGGGTATACTAATTTCGTCATTCTGTTTGTAACACCTCGAAATATTCGTCTAAGACCCCATAAAGTATATATATTCTTGATCATCATGACATTTTAAGTCGATCTTTCGAAGGAATAAATCTAGGCGAATAAATCTAAACGCCCCCTCGATGTCAATCCATACTATTGTGCACATATTGGCATCGAAGGATTTTTCACTTTTATGCACAACCACCTGCAGGGCAGTCTCCACTAGAGATGTGCGCGTGAGAAATTTTCCACTCATGCTCACGAGAAAAAAAATTACTCACGGACGCCCACTCAGGACTTTTCTTATGTCAACTCACGTTCATGTACGCTCAGGAGACGAAAATTTTACTCACGAGACAATCGCGACTCACGAGGCACTCAAGACTTACGAGAAAATCACGACTCACAAGTGCCGATGCCGAGATAAATAAAGTTGCTGACTATCTCAATATTGTAGTTTATCTGTTATTCATTCATTTTGTCTTATTTTCATTTACTGCCAAACCCATTTTCACTGATTCTCTTTCGATTCTTTCAAAGTCTGCAAATCGGGTGGCCGACACATAATATCGTTGAGGTCTGCATAGGCGAGTAGCATGTGATTCCTTATGAGTAGTCTGCCATATCTATTCACATCTGCATCTCGTATAATCTTCTCCAGCAGGGTATTAAAGAGATCACATGATATGCTGTCTCCCTGTCTGAAACCTCGTTGGTATTAAAAGGTTCAGAGAAGTTACTTCCTATTTTAACTGAGGATCGATCAGTTTTGCAGGGATATCTAATACAGACATGGCTTCAAATACCTTTGAACGTATAGGGGTATCGAAAGTGGTTTTGTAGTCTACAAAGAGATGGCAGGTGTTTTTTCGTCCTTTTCGGGTATTTTCCAGAATTTGGCGCAGTGTGAATATCAGCCCTATAGTGGATTTACTATATTTAAAGTCACATTAATTGGGCCAAATTATCTCATTGACTTTAAGTTTCTCGAGAGTATCTTGTAAGCGATGGGTGGGAGATGGGAGACTTATTCCTCTGTATTTGGCACATTCTGTCTTGTCTTCTTTGTCTTGTGTACGGGACATAGTATGCTGAGAACGCTGGGTATGCGTTCTTCTAGCCAGACGCGCAGACAGGTGTTGCGTGCACCCTTAAATAGTTTAGCGGGCAACCTATAGTATCCTGCTGTTGTTCATCAGTCGGGTCAATACAACTTGTTCTTCAGCCGGGTCACTACAACTACTACTTACCTAGGAGGTAAACAATCATCAGCGATTGGTTCTGCCATTTCCTCTTCGCAGCCCTGATCGGTTACTATCAGATGAGACAAATTTTCTTTCTATATCCCATATCCCATATACACTATCAGTATCAATAACCAGATTTCCTTTTTCGTCTCTGCAGGAGGATGTGCCTGCACCAAAGTTTGGTGCTTTGGTAAAATTTCCGGACTTCATTCTGACCCCTGTACACCTCAATCCGCTCACACTCACCTCTTTCCATTTGCTTTCTCTTTCTGCGGAATAAGCGTTTCTCCTCTCTCCTTTTCTCTCGATAACTCTGGTACATTTGGCGGTTCCTTTCTTCTTGATCTGGAGACAGGGCATGTTTCAACCATTGCACTGCTCACTAATTGGTAAGTAGTTGTAATCTTTTGGCGGCATAGCAATCTGATGAGCCCTCTGACAAGGGCGAAATCGCGACTATTGCAGCCCGTTCCCAATACATTTAACACGCCACATATCTGAAAATCTTGAAGGGGTTTTTGTTGTTTTACTTTCTATTTGAAATAGTAGCAAAAAAGGGGCCCCTTCTCATTAAGCTTAAACTTTGATCGGACTGCACTAATTGATATGAAAGGAGTATCCCCTGTTCCTTAATGGAATGTTCATGGGAAATTTAGTAGTAGCATGAAATTGGTTAACTAAGTGCACATTTATAAAGAACTTATTCAAAAAACGCAAACTGCACTCTACACCAATACTGTGTATGTTATTAAATTTGTGGTCCGACTCAGATTTTTCCACTGATTTGGCCTAGCTATGTACGTTTGTCCGCATATCCTTTTTGTGCCGTTTGTCTATCCGTCGTTTTTTTGTATTCAAGGTGGAGATAGCATTTGTTACCCAATCACCACAAAATTTTTCATATTTTTTTTTCACAAACTTTGTATTTATCATAAATTCTTACATGCATTTATCATAAAATATGTAATTTTATCGTAAACAAAGATCCAACGTTTGTCACAAAAAAAGTTTACTTGACGAAAATTTTGTTTATGGCTAATGAAATATTTTTTTGCATGCATGCGACTATGTGAACTTTTTCATGTTGAAATCTGATGCTGCTATCTACCATGTTTTTGGCCGTGGCAAAATCTTTAAGCGTCAATCCATTATCGGACGTTATCATGGGGAGGCTAATTTTTCGACTGTTGGATAAAATTTACTTTCCTTCTCTATCTTCCCAGTAAAATCTCCCAAAACGATTTTCATATCAAAGGCGGGCCGCGGTCATATTTTATCTCTAGGCGCTCGTAGCAAATGTCCTTGGTCGGGGTATGGACACAAAGAAGGTCGATTTGAACGTTTTGGCCTTTATGTGGATTGTGGCTAGCCTCTCATCCACCGGAGTGAAGCTTGAGACAAGAAGTATCAGTCTCCGACTAATCCGTCTCTGACTAATCAGTCTTCCTGTTATAGCAGCTATGGTATTGTTGTTGTGGCAATCTTAATTCATCGCACTTCCTTTTTGGCGGTAATATATGCCTTGTGCTTCTCCAATACATCCGCCAGTGCGTATACTGCACCTTCTCAATAAAGAATCCAAACATTGCAGATATGGTAGTTTTTCCTTTGCAAGGGTCGTCAACATTAGGGGAGTCATTTTTATATCTTCCACCATAGAATGAGGGTATACTTATCTAGTTATTCTGTTTGTAACACCTCGAAATATGCATCTGAGACCCCATAAAGAATATATATATTCTTGATCGTCATGCCATTTTGAGTCGATCCAGCCTTATCCGTCCGGCTGTCTGTCGAAAGCACGCTAACTTTCGAAGGAGTAAAGCTAGCCGCTTGAAATTTTGCACAAATAGTTCTTACTAGTGTGGTTCGGTTGGGATTGTAAATGGGCCAAATCGGTACATGTTTTGATGTAGCTGCTATATAAACCGATCTTGGGTCTTGACTTCTTGAACCTCTAGAGGGCGGAATTCTACTACTTCCAACCACTGTGTTAAGTATGATTCAAATCGGTTCATTATCTGGTGTAGCTGTCATATAAACCGATCTTGCATCTTGACTTCTTTAGCTAATGGAGCGAGCAATTCTCATCCGATTTCGCTGAAATTTAACATGAGGTGTTTTGTTATGACTTCCAATAACTGTGCTAAGTATGACGTAAATCGGAACATAACCTGACATAGATGCCATATAAATCGATCTTGGATTTTGACTTCTTGAGCCTCTAGAGAGATAAATTTTTATCCGATTTGGCTGAAATTTTGCAAGAAGGGTTTTGTTATGACTTTCAATAACTGTGCTAAATATGGTTTTGGTCTATAACCTGACATAGCTGTCATATAAACCGATCTGGGATCTTGACTTCTTGAGCCTCTAGAAGGCTCAATTCTCATCCGATTTAGCAGATATTTTGTACAACGGCTTCTCTCATGACTGTAACATACGTGTCTAATATGGTCTGAATCGATCAATAGCTTGATACAGCTTCCATTTGAACCTGTCTCCCGATTTTGCTTCTTGAGCCCCTACAAGGCGCAATTCTTATCCGAATGAACTGAAATATTACACAATGACTTCTACAATGTTCATCATTCACTTATGGTCCGAAACGGACTATAACTTCTTTTCTTTTATCATATTTTTGCCTAAGAAGTGATGCCGGGAAAAGGACTGGACAAATGCGATCCATGGTGGAGGGTATATAAGATTCGGCCCGGCCGAACTTAGATCGATTTTACTTGTTGTCCCTTGTCATCCCTTGAGTGTTGGCTGACAGAAAAAAATGTGATACGGAATGTTTAATAACCCATCTGAAAACATCCGGCGCGGTCCATCAAAATTGTTTTAGAATTAGACATAGCTCCCACTTTGTACCTATAGGGTATTGTAGGGCACCGCCGGACTCTTGCCTTCCCTAACTGGTTTCTATACCCACCACTGTAGGATAGGGGGTATATTCATTTAGTCATTCCGCTTGCAACATCGAAATATCAATTTCCGAACTTATAAAGTATATATATTTAAGATCGTCGTAAGATTCTAAGACGATTTAACGATGTCTGTGTCTGTCCGTCCGTCTGTTGTAATCACCCTACAGGCTTCAACAATTGAGATATTGAGCTCCTATTTGGCACAGATACGTCTTTTTCATGCACGCTGGCTAAGGGCCAAATCGGACCATATTTGGATATAGCTGCTATATAGACCGATTTTCCGATAAAGGGTCTAATGCCCATAAAAACTTAATTTTTCATCCGATTTTGCTGAAATTGCACACAGTGAGTAGTTTTAGGTCTCCCGAAATCAGCTCAGGTTTTAGGCCTCCCGACATTTAAGATCAAATATGGTTCAAATCGGACTTTATTTAGATATAGCTGCCATAAAGACCGATCTGCCGAGAAAGGGTCTGAAGCCCATAAAAGCTTTATTTATTGCTCAATTTCGCTGAAATTTGAAACAGTGGATTAGTTTAATCTCCCGACATCTGACTTAAGTATGGTTCAGGTCGGACTATATATAGATATAGCTGCCATATAGACGGATCTCCTGATAAAGCGTCTGAAGCCCATAAAAGCTTTATTTTTTCGCCAATTTCGCTGAAATTTGAATTAATGAGTAGTTTTAAGCCTCTCAACTTCGATCGTAAATATGGTTTGGATCGGACTTTATTTAGATATAGGTGGCATATAGACCGATCTGGCGATTAAGGGTCTGAAGCCCATAAAAGCTTTATTTTTTTATCCGATTTCGATGAAATTTAAAACAGTGAGTAGTTTTAGGCCTACCAATATCTGACCCATATATAGTTCATATCGGACTGTATTTAGATATAGCTGCCATATAGACCGATCTGCCGATAAAGGGTCTGAAGCCCATAAAAGCTTTATTTTTTTATCCGATTTCGATGAAATTTAAAACAGTGAGTAGTTTTAGGCCTACCAATATCTGACCCATATATAGTTCATATCGGACTGTATTTAGATATAGCTGCCATATAGACCGATCTGCCGATAAAGGGTCTGAAGCCCATAAAAGCTTTATTTATTACCCAATTTCGCTGAAATTTGTAACAGTCGGTTTTTTAAGCCTCCCAACATCTGACTTAAGTATGGTTCAGATCGGACTATATATAGATATAGCTGCCATATAGACCGATCTCCCGATAAAGCATCCGAAGGCCAAAAAAGCTTTATTATTTAACCGATTTCGCTGAAATTTTAAATAATGAGTAGATTCAGGCCGCTCAACTTCGAACGTAAATATGGTTTAGATCGGACTGTATTTAGATACAGCTGCCATATAGACCGTTCTGTCGATAAAATTTCTGAAGCCCATAAAAGCTTTATTTATTGCCCAATTACACTGAAATCTGAAACAGTGGGTTGTTTTAAGCCTCCCGACATCTGACCTAAGTATTTTTTAAATCGAACTATATTTAGATATAGCTGCCATATAGACCGGTCTCCTGATAAAGCATCCGAAGCCTATAAAAGCATTATTTTTTAACCGATTTCGCTGAAATTTAAAACAATGAGTAGTTTTAGGCCCCCTAATATAGGACCCAAATATGGTTCAGATCGGACTATATTTAGATATAGCTGCCATATAGACCGATCTCCCGATAAAGGGTCTGAAGGTCATAAAAGCATTATTTTTTTATCCAATTTCACTGAAATTTGAAACATTGAGAAGTTTAAGGCCACTCGCCATCCGACCCAAATATGGTAAAAATAGGACTGTATTTAGGTATATATAGACCGATATGCCGGTTAAGGGCCTGAAGGGTCTTATTTATTCCCCCATTTTGTTGAAATTTTAAATACTAAATTCTACAGTGACTTTTATTTATAAGACCACTCAATGCCCGTGCCGAATTTGGGTGGATAAGTTATCCAATTTTCATCGGATTGTGACGAAAGGGTGTTTACATATATATTCGGCCGGGTCAAACTTTGGATACCCACCACCTGGGGTATCCAAAGTTTGACCCGGCCGAACTAAATGCCTTTTTACCTTAAATCATCTAATATGGTATCAATAAAACAAGAAAGTGCCAACACTTTTTACTAGGCGCAAGGCGAAGGAGAAACCAAATCTAAATGCCTAACAAAATAAGACCTTCAATTGCTTAATGGAATCGCTTAGTTGTGGAGAGAATGCTTATGAATATTGATACTGATGTAGACATTGCAAAGGCAATAATGAAAGCTAATGGAATCTGAGAGTTAGTCTATGTATAAGATGAGTGTATAATTATTATAATTAAAAAAATAATGCTCTTATTATGACGACAGTAATTGCTTCAATGGATTGTTTTTGTTCTTTTCATTTTAGGTAAGTTCCGCAAGGGAAAATGGCAACTTTAAAAAAAATTAAAATCATCATCATCATCATCACCATCTATGCTAAGCACCGCCCACAAACGCTTACCAAGAGTTTTATTGACTGTTTCTCTTTTTCTATCTGTAAGTAAACACCTTTTACTGTCGACGAGGGGTAGGAAGATGTTTCCCTGTTTATGGTTTGGCTGTGGGTGTTTTTCTCAAATATTACACATTATGGGCTTTCATGGCTCACACTTACCCTTACTTGGGTCGTCACTTTGTGTTGTTTTCTGTTCTGTTGGCTTTATCATTACTGCCATATTTATTTAAATACTCGTATTTATAATATTTTCTCTTTTGCGGTTTTTATGAGCCATAAAAATTATATATTTTTTTTATTTTTATTCTTGCCTTGCCATGGTGATAAATTCATTGGCATCCTTGGACAAAGACCAAACAGAAAACAGTCCATTGGCTTATCAGCTACAGTTTCGGATGTTATTGTCAGGAACATTATGGCGTTAACTTCTCGGGCTGCTGCTGCGACAGGCTGACAGCCATTGACAGTAAAACTAATTACGACATCTAAAATTGCTGGCGATAATTTGAAACTGCAAACATTTAAACAGTATTATGGAGCGTAACGCTATTAGTTGGCCTTAATTAATATTGAAACGTATCAAGAAAAGTCAAATTTAATTCGCAAGGTGAGCTATGAACAAGTAACAGAAATGTAACAGCTTGAAATAAACTTATTTACAGTACCTTAAATAATAGAATGCATAGGTTAAATGCCTCCTTATCGCATCAAATGCATGGGCTCGACATTATATGATACCCTATAATCGTAATGATTTGCAATGTGCATCTACATACACATCCACATTTCCACACAGATTTTTTCTTGATGTAGGTAGTTTTAACCTCCTATAAATCTGTTGGAGTATGTGTGTTTAGAATGATTTCTTCAAAAGACTTTGAGAAATGCTTTCCGTGGTGAGGGTACATAAAATGCGGCTTTATGAAAAACAACCTTACGAGAAATATAGCACAGAATCCATGGTAACCTTAATTCTACATTTGCCCATGAACATTCCATTAAGGAGCAGTGAAATATAGCACAGAATCCATGGTAACCTAAATTCTACATTTGCCCATGAACATTCCATTAAGGAGCAGTATTCGGCTTCTAAAAAGAAAATTTTAAATTAGGAATTCCGTGCTAATTAAAAAATACAATACTTAATTGTTTTCAATACCACTCCCCTAAGTTGTTTCATGTCGGATATTGTGTCTCCACCTAAGTGCCGGTATCTGTTAGACGCAAAAGCCGGGCAATGACAAAGGAAATGCTCCAACGTCTCATTATCTTCCCCGCATGCCCTACACATGCTATCACTTGCCGCACCGATTTTACATAAGTGAGCTCGTAGTCCTATGTGTCCCGTTATGATGCCAATAGCTATACTGACCTCCTTCTTGCTTCCTTTCAGTAATAGCCTCGTCTTCTCACGATCTGGATCCCCCCATAGGATTTTCGCTGTTCTACAATGTTGCATGCGCATTCGTCGCCCACTCCCTTAACTCAGACTGCGTCGACTCGAAAGGCTTCTGGTTAACCAGGTTTATTGACGACAGTCCTCTAGCCTTCACCGCCAAATCGTCCGCCCTTTCATTTCCCCCTACTCCGTTATGGCCCGGCACTCAAACGATGCGGATTTTGCCAGGAGAAGGCGTTAATCTCCTTCTTACACTGCAAGAATGTTCGTGACCTTACTGTCCTGGTTGTTATTGCCCTTATGGCAATTTTACTGCCGGTAAAGATGTTCACTATCGACGTCCTCGCGTTAGCACCACACCACTTTACCCATTCCGTGTTCGCCCGGATCTTCGCCTTCAGGACCGTATTATGGTCAGGCAGTCTAAAACATATCTCAGTCCCTGGGTTCTCAATGTCAACTCCCAGGCCCACTCTGTCCTCTAGCTTTGATCCATCCGTGTAACATGATCTTCCAGATGACAATACTAGGGTTCCGTCATTCTAAGACTGTGCCGATGGCAGCAATGCCTCGCACTCGACTTCAAGGTTCATTTCAGGTATCCGATCAGAAACCTCTTCCCTTCCTTCCAGGTTTCCTATAGTCGCCTCGATTATACCGCGATGGTATGAGCTGCTCCCATCCTCAATTCTTTCTCCCATTGCTTTAAGTCTCATAGCCGTACTGGCTGCCTCACACTTAATCTGTATGTCAATGGGTCGGATATCTAGAATAGTTTCCAGTGCCCTAGTGGTCGTGGTCCTTATCGCTCCGCCTATCCCAAGACAACATGTTCTCTGACGTTTTCTCCATAGCAGTCCATGAAATTACTGAGGTGTAAGTAAGTATTGGTTTAATCACGCTCCTGTAGAACCAGTGGACTATACTCGGATTCAGGCCCCATTTCGAGCAAACGGCCCCTCTACATAGTGTCCAACATCTGTAAGTCTTCTCAGTACGCTCCTGAATGTGACATTTCCAATTCAGTTTCCTGTCCAACATCACACCAAACTATTTGACCTTGTCAGATACACAATTTATCCACCTGTTCCTTAGCATATAGTTTATCCAATCTCTAAGGACCGGTACTTGTCTAAGGATTGGATCAGTGTGTCGGTCCGCACATTGTTAAAAGCTCCCTCGATGTCAATGCATACCGCCAGTCTGTACGTTTTGGCATCGAATAATTTTTTTATTTTATGCACAACATCGTGCAGGGCAGTCTCCACCGAACTTCCCTTGACATAAGCATGCTGTTTGTGTTTGAGCAGTTTGCTGGATGTCATACTCTTTATCATGGTGTCCACAATACGTTCCATGGTTTTGAGTAGAAAGGACGTAAGACTTATGGGTCTGTAGGCCTTTGGTGTCGCATAACTTGCCTTGCCGGGCTTAGGTATAAACACCACCCTTCCCTTCTGCCAGGAAGTCTGCTTTTTTCTGTAGTAACGCCGGAAATATTCCATCAGATCCATAAATTCCGTTATTATAAACCTTCGATCAACATCATTATTCCAAGATTCCGGTGTCTCCATGAGTCCCTATCCTGTGGAAAATGGGTTTTCATCAAAAGCCTCAACATGTCCTTCGTTGTCTCTGCTCTCACTCCCATGTCGTCTACTAAAATTTCAGTTTGGACATGGGTTTTTGAGAGAAACTTTTTTATCTTGGCGGCGTCATTAACGTTATCGACCTGTTCGCAGAAAAGCTTCGAGGTGGCACGTTTTGCGGCTCTGGTAATCTTATTGTATTTCTTGAGCCATGTGTATTACACATCCCAATAAACTTCTGCCTTTTTACGACGTGCTCTGTTAAAAAAGTCTGCCCGTTCATCCAGGGTTTTTGTTGGGCTGATTTCCTTTTTCGAAGAGGACAACTATCTTCGAAGGACCCCACCAGTGCAGTCGTAAGCCTGTTGACATTTTCGTCAATGTCTTGTATGCTTGGACAATCTAAATTATCTTGCCCAAGTCTTCTTCTGAGTAGCCTTCCGAATTTTGTCCAGTTGGCTTTTAACTTATTCCGGAAGCTTATCGGATTCGGCGCTTGCCGTGCTATTCTAAACTTAATGTAGCGATGGTCAGAGAAAGAGTGTTCCATGGAGACCCTTCAATCCTGAACCTCATCGATTAGATTTTCCGAACTTATCGTCACATCTAATACCTTCTCCCTAATCCTATTAACAAAGGTAGCGGTGTTACCAATATTAAGTGTTATTAGGTCGTTAGTATTCAAGCACGCTAGGGCTTGGCCCCGCTTATTATTGTAGGTGCTACCCCACGAAATGTGGTGAGAGTTCGCATCCCACCCTATTAGTACCTCGTTTCCTGTCTGTTCTCACTTATCCGTGAGTGCTGTCTGATTAAAGTTTAAGCTCAATGATAAGGCACCTCCTTCTTATAGCCGAGTCCGAACGGCGAGCCGCAGTGAAACACCTCTTTGGGAAGACATTTTTACATGGCATAAGGCCTCACAAATTGCGCCGCCGGGGTCATGCTTAATGCCTCCACAGTTCCATCCTGGATGGTTTTGATGCGGAGGGAAGACTGAGGAGAATCTCGAATATCTGGCACCGGTACCGATTCGGATTAGCACATTCAGGACTCGTTTCCCTGGAGGGCGAATGCTGTGTTAGAGCGAGATGGGACCTCGATCTTCACTTAATGCTCCAAGATAGAGTTATGGACTGAATTAAGGGTCTACTCCAAAGAACTCACCATCGGAAGAACGAGTGCACGGTCTTTCAGGTAAATGTCTGTGTCATTACAGTAGCGGCAAGAGAAATTCTGGTAAGGGATCTACCGCCCTCAAAACTTAGGATTTATGTGTATCCTATGTATGGTGGCACTCAAGGCCTTGGGTTCATGTACGATGAGGTCGAGGTGTGTGACCGATGGTTTGGAGTCCCTGAATAGGCTCCGGGTTTACGATGGGACGCTGAAATGGGTTCCCTGACATGAAGGGATTCCGCGGAATTAAGGGGCGGACGAATGCGCTAGGAGGGGTTTGTCTGCGCCGGGCGAATAAGTCATCCTTCTTGCCCATGTGCTATTTGTCGAACTACTGAACATAGTCGAGAAGATGGTCAGAGCGGGATCGGTGGCGATGGTTGCTGACCACATTGATAGGGGTCATAACCGGACACTGTGCGATAGCCCCAATGGCAGTGCGCATGGGAGTTGTCTCGACGAGGATGGGCAGGAGACTATCAACTACTTGCTCTGCTCATGTCCTGATCTGCAGGGATGCAAGCTCTCTTTTGTGGGGAAGCGGTTGTTCTGCGATCTATGTGATCCTTTGGGGCGTCTTTTGAGATTTGTGAGCGGAACGCAATGGTTGCAACGGAGGTTGCGTGAGTGATAGGCATTTTCACCCCCAGCTATGGTTCTTCATTCTTCCGGTTTCTTACATTCTCGTATAACCTCTGGGTATGACCCGAGGTCTCACATTGTCTTTCTTTACCCTTTCTAAACTAACCTCACAAGTGTAGCGAGCATTATGAGAGGATAGCCACCATTGTAAGCAGATCTCAGTTGGTAATTCAAAAATTTTCAGAGTTTATTTGAATTTATTTCGATGTTATGAAACACACATATAAAGGATGATATTTTAGATATAATTTTTTTGGCGACACTGATTTTAACAGCTCACTCCAGTTTAGTATTTTGTTTCAATGTCAAACATCTTCAGTTTGGTCTACAATTTAACCATGAATCGTTTTGCAAAGGAACAACGCTTGTAAATTATTAAATTTTCTTATCAAAATGCGTGATCTGTTAAGAAAGTTCATCGCGCGCTTCTTCCATTTTTCGACGAAGCTCATTTTCAGCTCAATGGATACGTAAATAAGCAGAATTGTCGATAATTGTGATCCAGAAGCATTGCAATAGCAACCAGTAAAAGTAACAGTTTGGCGCGGTTTATGGGCTGATGGTATCATTGAACCGTACTTCTTCAAAGATGATGCGAATCGTAACGTAACTGGGAATGGTGACACAAGCTGGACTTGTGTTACATGTGGTTTCGACAAGACGGTGCCACATGCCACACAGCACGCGTAACAATGGACTTATTTAGAGGCGAATTCGGTCACATTTTATTTCACGTCTTTAGACATACAGACAAGCCCGCTTCAATTAACGCATTGGAAGACAACATCGAAGATTGTCTTTGTGAGATACCGGCCGGAATGTCTGAAAGAGTATGCCAAAATTGGACTAAGCGGATGGACCATTTGAGGCGCTGTAACGTTCAAGATTTGCATGAAATAATCTTAAAACATCACATTATATGGACCGAACTATCGATTCAAATAAAGATTTCATGCATTTTTCTGATTATTCTGTGTTTTATACCCTCCACCATATGATGGAGGTATACTAATTTCGTCATTCTGTTTGTAACACCTCGAAATATGCGTCTAAGACATCATAAAGTATATATATTCTTGATCGTCGTGCCATTTTAAGTCGAAGTAGCCATGTCCGTCCGTCTGTCTGTCTGTCAAAAGCACGCTAACTTTTGAGCGTGCTTTTGACTTGAAATTTTTCACAAATACTTCTTGTTAGTGTAGGTCGGTTGGGATTGTAAATGGGCCAAATAGGTCCATGTTTTGATATAGCAGCCATATAAACCGATGTTGGGTCTTGACTTCTTGAGCCTCTATAGAGCGCAAGTCTCGTCCGATTTGACTGAAATTTTGCACGTAGTATTTTGATATCACTTCCAGCAACTGTGCCAAGTATGGTTCAAATCGGTCCATAACCTGATATAGCTGCCATATAAACCGGTTTTTGGTCTTGACTTTTTGAGCTTTTAGAAGGCGAAATTATTATCCGATTTGGGTGTAATTTTGCACGTGGTGTTTTGGTATCACTTCCAACATTTGTGCGAAGTACGGTCCATAACCTGGTATAGGTTCCATATAAACCGATCTTTAATCTTAACTTATTAAGGGCGCAATTCTCATCCGATTTGTCTAAAATGTTGCATAAAGTGTTTTAATATGGCTTCCAAAAACTGTGATGAGTATGGCGCAAATAGTTACATAACCTGATATAGGTGCCATATAAACTGATCTGGGGCCTTGATTTCTTGAGCCTCTAGAGAGCGCAATTCTTATCTGATTTGGCACACATTTGGTTCAACGTCTTCTCTCATAGCCTTTAACATACGTGTACAATATGGTCTGAATCGATTTATAGCTTGATACAGCCATATAAACTGATCTCCCGATTTTGCTTTTTGAGTCCCAAAGCGGACTATTACTTGTTTTAACTTTCCTATAGCTTTTAAAAAATCACCCTCTATTTAAAGCCTTACATTTACCCACAACTCCATAATGGTTTTGTATTATGATCTGCTGTATTCGTTATTATGTAAATAAAACAAAAAAATTACTTATGGGAGTTGTTGTTTTCGCACATTACATACCTACTTTGGCATAGATATTTCTTTATTGCGTAAATGATTCCAAACAATGTATGTGGGAGTTGTTGTTGTCGCACATTTACATACCTACTTTGGCATAGGTATTTCTTTATTGCGTAAATGATATCAAACAATGTATTTGCCTCAGAAATTCTTGTTGTGTGTTTTGTACCTGTCTGCCATTTGTGTATTGCTCTAATGATTTTTGTCATTGGACAGAATTTTTGAACTTTTGGACGGAATTTTAAAACTCGATCGAGTTGCTCAATGTACTGACTGCTCTTTGCTCAGCCAAACAAAAATTTAAAAATATGTGTGAGAATGTGTCTATACCAGTGACGAGCACCCGATAACATTTATTTGAAAGTTCATGGGCCTGCTTGTATACATACAAAGTAATGTGGAATAGTTTGAGTAGTTTTGCCAACCACTGGTCTTTATGCTCAAATATTCACTCTTTATCTCTATTAGGAGAGACGCAAGAGAATAATAATCGGTCCGGTACACGAATAACCGTTTGCGGCTATCAAAGCACTTTTGCAATTAAAAAGTTTTCAGTTATAAGCTGCTAAAGGGTTTACAATAAACAAAGTTAGTTACGTTCAATAATATTACGTTTATGGCTAACGTTTGGTAAGTTGAAGCGAAACGTTACTCGTTTAAAAAAAAAGAAAAACTTCGTCATAAAAGTAATTTGTTTGTCGTAAAAAAGTTCCAAACGTTTAATTTTTTTGCGTTTGTAAAAGCTACCATTTTGCTATGATCCTTGGAGAATTTCGCATGAGGTGTTTCATTTTAAATCTCAGTAAACGCGAACAATTTCATTGAAATCGGTTCGTATTTAGATATAGCTCCTATGTTTACTTTTCAAGGGATATATACTGTTATAGCTGAAGTAGCCACAATTTTGCTCCGATCTGTACAAAATTTTGCATGATGTCTCAATACGTGTGCAAGTCATATTTAGGTATAGCTCCCATGTAAGTGTTTCAACCGATAAGACCTTTTATGAATGTTGTAGACAAAATTTTGGACCTATTATAACAAGGTATTTAAATTGACTTCCGAAGAAGTAAAGCTAGCCGCTTGAAATTTTGCACAAATACTTCTTATTAGTGTAGGTCGGTTGGTATTGTAAATGGGCCATATCGGTCCATGTTTTGATATAGCTGTCATATAAACCGATCTTGGGTCTTGATTTCTTGAGCCTCTAGAGTGCGCAAATCTTATCCGATTGGAATGAAATTTCGCACGACGTGTTTTGTCATGATATCCAACAACTATGCCAAGAATGGTTCAAATCGGTTCATAACCTGATAAAGGTGTCATATAAACCGATTTGGGATCTTGACTTCTTTAGCCTCTAGAAGTCGCAATTATTATCCGATTTGCCTGAAATTTTGTACGACGGATTCTCTCATGACCATCAACATACGTGCTTATTATGGTCTGAATCGGTCTATAGCCCGATACAGCTCCCATATAAATCATTCTCTCTATTTTACTTCGTGAGTCCCCAAAGTTCGCAATTCTTATTCGAATTGGCTGACATTTTACACAGGCCTCCAGCATATAATTTAATTGTGGTCCGAACCGGACCATATCTTGATATCGCTCTAATAGCAGAGGAAATCTTTTCTTATATCCTTTTTTCCCAAAGAAGGGATGCCCGGAAAAGAACTCGACAAATGCGATCCATGGTGGAGGGTACATAAGATTCGGCCCGGCCGAACTTAGCACGCTTTTACTTGTTCCTTACTTGTTTTTGCTCTACGGTGGTCTCCAACATGATGGAATCCATGGTGTACCCATGATATTTCCATTTCTGTTATACACTTTGCGTTTATAGAAATCTTACTTTATTTCATTTTCGACTGCAAGGAAACGTTCAGCCAACATACAAATTCAAGAATCTATCATAATGTATTACAGAAGAGACCATTTGTGATGACTTTTTCATTGGGCGAAATAAATGCAATGCAACATATTCGCTAACAAAGGCCACAGCTGTCGGTAACTTTATTTTGGGTGGTGCACGTTCCAATTTTTTTTTCTTCTTTGGCCAACAATATCCTTGATGGGTTGTGGCATGTGTTCAACGTGATTTCCTTAAATTGGTAGCGAAGCCTATCGTTAAGCTAACCTATACAATTTGCTTTTATCATGATTTGCTACATACGTATACACAAATATAGGCCAATTTTTTGTTCTTTTTTTCTAAACAACATTACGTTCTGAAATTTTTCTAACTGTGGATTGTCAATGTCCGTTCAGATTTTTTTTGAAAAATGCATTAAGCTTCAGTTTACAATTTGATAAATTTAGATTTATTTAAGACAAAAGAGAATTTGAAAAATATGTTATGTTGCCGTTTCCTATGAGTGCTAAATCTTTTGCTGGCTAGAAAGTATTTTAAAATATAATTTATTTAGGCTCTCAATTAAATTGATTGGAATTTGTTAACAAAGCCAATTTTAAGTTGAGATAAACTTTCTCATTTAATTGAAGATGTTTGACCTAGTCGATTCATTATGATTAGGACCTGCGTGTTCATCGGAATAAGAATGTGGAGAGATTTGCAGTATTGAAGAAATGGGCTCCAAAAGTAACGAATTCCCGGAACCACCAGCAAAGTAGTGTGGTTTTTATACCCACCACCATAGGATGCGGTATATACTATTCTGGTCATTTCGCTTGTAACACTTCGAAATATTGATCTGCAACCCCATAACGTATAGAAATTCTCGTCTTGACATTTTAAGTGGATCTAGCCACATAGCCACGTTACGCTCGTCCATCCAATGGCTCCCATATATACCGATCACCAGATTTGAAATCTTGTGCTACTAGAAGCCGCCAATGCAAATTGAAAATTTTGACCATGAACATTCCACTAAGGAACAGGGACAAATTTCTCACATATCAATGAGTACACATATCAATTTTTTTCTGATGGTCTCGTCAGGATTCGAACCCAGGCGTTCAGCGTCATAGGCGGATATGCTAACCTCTGCGCTACGGTGGCCTGCTCCCTAATAAGCTTTATCCATAATAAATATCTGATGTATTATCCTTATGTTGCACTTTTTCTCCGTTACAGCCTACCAAACTATTGAGGCTCAAGGAAGTATTAGTGTATCCAAGCTTCTGTAGAGCCTGGGGACTGCACACTCCCAAATGTGGCACTTCCAGTTCAGTTTCCTGTCCAAGACCGTTTTGTTGAGGAATCGTGGTGCGATAAATTGGCCCACCTTCGCATTCATTCTGAACATTAAGAGTTCAGTGATCTCTGTGGTTACATTCGGACTTCTACGTCTAGCACAGCCGTATAACATCTCCAAGATCCTTTCGGCCTTTCTGCATAGCTGATTCGGATCCCTATTCTTAGAAGTATTATAACATCGTAGACAGGTTCAAATCTCTCCTCAGTGAACATCCGTTATAGGAAAGGCGACAAAATGCCTCCCTATTGCGTACCCTATAACATAGAGCATAACACTGACTAAAAATAATTACCAGAGCTCTTGAAATTGTACTCGCTGTCCTCATTATAAGGACCCTAACTGAAAATATAGTTTTGTTGTATGTATCCGCATTATTTTTTTTTTTTTTTTTCGATTTCACCATATTTTCTCTTGGTGATTGTCTGTTCATATGCTTTCAGGTAGATACGCGTAGAAGTTCCTTTGGAGCTATGGAGCACACTATGTAATTACCAGCTCCACAGAAATTACATTTTCTTTTCGACCTCAAAGTGCTAAAAATGATAGTGGCTGGTGGTGGTAAAACCATCATCACGGTGACTGATATCGGTTTGCTTAATTACAACACAAACTCCAAATACCAAGGCGAGAGTTAATATAATGGGCGGAACTGCACTCTGACGCCGCATGAATTTTAGAATTAAAAGAACACACACGCGAGTATAGTACCACCAACCCCAGCACCAAAATTGCCAAAAGCTGTGGAAGACTATTTGGGTTTTCGCAGCAGAAACAACATTCATTATAATTACACACATGGCGAAATTGTTTCAAATTGTAGGTAAATACGAGTAAACCAGCAAGTTGAGCAAGCAAGAAAACCATAGAAACTCATTTAAATCTGCTGCGAGATGGATATGGACACAGAAACTTTTCTTGCCTTGAAATGAAGGTTTATTTGGTAGGATTTTAATCAGATTATTATTATATCCCTTAGATTTACGAGGGCGGTCCCAAAGTAACCGAGATAAGTAAAAGCGTGCTAAGTTCGGCCGGGCCGAATCTTATATAACCTCCACCAAGTATCGCATTTGTCGAGTTCTTTTTCCGATATCTCTTTTTGGGCAAACAAAGGCAAGGATAAAACAAAAGATTTGCTATGCTATTGGAGCTGTATCAAGTTATGATCCGAATCGGATCATAATGGAATTAATGTTGGGGACCGTAGTAGAAGTCATTGTGTAAAATTTTAGCCAAGAGAATAAGAATTTCGCTCTTTAGGGGCTCAAAAATAAAATAGGGAGATCGTTTTACAGGGAAGCTGTATTAGGTTATAGACCAATTCAGACCATATTTGACATGTATCTTGAAGGCATGGCCGTGGAGAAGCCGTTGTACGAAATTTCACCCAAATCAGATAATAATTGCGCCCTATAGAGGCTCAAGAATTCAAAATCCCAGATCGGTTTATATGACAGCTATATATGAGGCTATGGACCGATTTGAATCATACTTTGCACAGTTGTTGAAAGTCATAACGAAACACGTCCTGCAAAATGTTAGCGAAATTGGATAGGATTTGCGCTCTCTAAAGGCTCATGAAGTCAAGACCCCAGATCGGTTTTTATGACAGCTATATCGGGTTATACAACGATTTCACCCGTTCTTCGAACAGTTGTTGGAAATCATAGCAAAACATCTCATGCAAAATTTCAGCCAAATCGGATAAGAATTGCGTTCTCTAGTGGCTCAAGAAGTCAAGATTCAAGATCGGTTTATATGGCAGTTATATCAGATTATGGACCGATTGAAAAATCGTACAAAATTTCAACCAAATCGGATAGGAACTGTGCCCTGTAGTGGCTCAAGAAGGCAAGATCCGAGAACGGTTTATATGACAGCTATATCAGGTAGTGAACCGATCTCAACCATACGTAGCACAATTGTTGAAAATCATAAAAAATCATGACAGTCAGAAAGTCATGACAAAACACGTCGTGCTAAATTTCAGCCAAATCGGATAAAAATAGCGCCCTGTAGTGGCTCAAGAAGTCAAGATCCAAGATCGGTATATATGGCAGCTATATCAAAACATGGACTGATATGGTCCATTTACAATCCCAACCGACCTACTCCTTCGAAAGTTAGCGTGCTTTCGACAGACAGACGGACATGGCTAGATCGACATAAAATGTCATGACGATCAAGAATATATATTCTTTATGGGGTCTGAGACGAATATTTCGAGGAGTTAAAAACAGAAGAACGAAATTAGTATACCCCCATTCTATGGTGAAGGGTGTAAAAAGAACGAAAACACAGCAAATTTTGGAAAATGTTTCTTTATATCTCAACATAAACTCTTGCAGTAACATTTGTCTAGCTCCTCCAAAGGGCCATCATTCGTAAATACCCTACGGGAAATGGGACAGATCCCAAACCTGTTACGGGATAGGTCCTCCGGTGATAGGGACCGGTCCCAGTTCTCGTCCTCTTACATGGAGAAAACCTATCTCTTTTATAAGGGTTTGTCGTCGAGATGACGAAGTGCCACCAATCTAACACCGTTTGATAGGTCCTGGGACAGTTTGAAAAGGATGAGTATACTTGGCTAGTATTTTTAAGAGAGATAACATAAGTTAGCAAATATATTTAACGGATAAGCAATTTTTAAAAATAGTTAAACGACTTTTTAAAAAATAATTATGAATCATAAGTTATGACAGTTTAAACTTCCCATTCCCTGGAGAATATGTCCTGTGACCAATAACTACTTCTCCAGTTTAAGACCAGTGTATATAAGGCAATTGACTACACATTTCACGTTGGGTATCTTTAAGGACAGTATACTGGACATCAGGGCAATTATAACCAGGATGGTAAGGTCACGAACAGTCTTGGAGTATAAGCAGAGGATGGCACGATCCGCATCGTTTGGTTGCAGGGCCACAGCAGAATTAGGGAGAATGAAAAAGCATACAATTTGGCAGCGAAGGTTAATCCGAAACCTTTCGGTGCGACACAGTCAGAGTTAAGAGCATGGGCGACGAACACTGTGGAACAGCAAAACGGTCTTTAGTATGACGAAAATCCTATGGTTAGATCCGGATCACGACAAAACGAGGCTATTACTGAAAGGAAGTAATAAGGAGGTCAGTATGGTTTTGTTATCATAACAGGACACATAGGACTACGTGCTCACTTATGCAAAATCAGTGCGGCAAGTGATTGAATGTGTGTATGGCATGCGGGGGAGATGATGAGACGTTAAAGCCTTTCCTATTTCTTGCCAGGCCTTCGCAGCTTGGACATCGGTACTTAGGTGCGGACACAATACCAGATGAACCATCTTAGGGGCGTGGTATGGAAAACTTTTAGGGATTTTGTAAAAAACACCTTATTACTGAATGAGAAGACGAGGCTATTACTGAAAAGTCAGAATAAGGAGGTTAGTATAGCTATTGGTATCATAACGGGACACATAGGACTACGAGCTCACCTATGTGAAAGTGGTGCGGCAAGTGATAGCATGTGTAGGACATGCGGGGAAGATGATGAGACGTTGGAGCATTTCCTTTGTCATTGCCCGGCTTTCGCGTACAACAGATATCGGTACTTAGTGGTATTGAAAACAATTGCGGTTTTTTAAGTAGCACGGAATTCCTAACTTAAAATTTTCTTTTTAGAGGTTACTTTATAGTTTTTTGAGCGCACAACCGGCCGATTACTGGCTTAGGTGTATGTCTATAGTGGCATGGGGCGGATTAATAACTGCAGCCTCTTTTCATCCTGACCTAACCTAACCTATTCCTGATTGAGATTTTCTTTTCCGAGGTTACTTTTTAGTATTTAGAGCGCACACTCTTTTCAATATAACCAAACCTAACATCTTTTTGCACGAGGTGTTTAAATTATCATTCGAATATGTGTGCAAATCTCATAAGTCATGCTTTATTAAAAACTGACTAGATTTAGAAAAAGCTTTCATGAAAGCCATCTATTTTTTATCCTTTCATATTTACCCAAAAGTTGTTGGTAAAGGGCACCGTAGAGAAGAGGTTAGCATATCCGCCCATGACGCTGAAAAAAATTTCGGCGATGCAGAGATGAAAATAATTTTGAAAAACAACAACTTTGGAAGAAAAAGAACTACAAAATTTGAACAATTTATTTTGAATCTGCAGGACCCAAAGTACAAATTTCTTGGTGATTTCGATTCTGGAAAAAATTTTACTTATATGGGACAACAATTTACAAATGTCACCCAAATTCTCATAATGTTACACTTTTTGCATTTTCAATCAAACATGTTCGCAATGCATCTAATACGCAGTTAGGTAAATAAAACGCGTCCTCTTTTTCCATTTTAATATGTAATTATTTTTAATATTTTGTTGCTTTATTTGAAGCATTCAATAAATTTTGAATGACAGCCACTGATTATCCTCAGCGGAGGATAACCTCAAGGAGATGGACTGTATCCTCTATTTTGGAACATAGTCATTAACATTGTATTATTGTCTCTGGAAGAAAAAAACGTATGCGGATGACGTGGTGATTGCGGTTAGGAGAAAGTTTCCCAGCACTTTTAGAGATATACTTCGGGAAGCTCTACGAGCGACAGCAAAGGGGGCTACCGGAAGTGGTCTAGGCGTAAATTTGTGCAAGACAGAAGTAGTTCTTTTCAGCAGGAGATACAAGTTACCTACAATGGCACCTGTTTCCTTGGGAGGAGAGAATGTTCCATTTACAGAAAGCGTAAAATGCTTGGGAGTTTTGCTGGACAGTAACTTGCACTTCGTATCCAACACTTTGGAAAAGGCAAGAAAAGGAACTCTTGCCATTTATATACCTTCAAGGTAGCCATGGTAAAAGTTGGAGGTTTAAACCAAAAGTCATGCTCTGGAGATATGCTGCAGTTGTTAGACCTATAATCGCATATGGTGTTGTGGTCTGGTGGACGGTGCTTCAAAGTCAATCTACTGTTCAATAATCAGCCGAATGAGCAACTCTTACCCCTGGTATACTGCAGTTGCTAGACCTTTAGGAGGCCACCGTAGCGCAGAGGTTAGCATGTCCTTCATGACGTTGAACGCCTGGGCTCGAATCCTGGCGAGACCATCAGAAAAATTGTTCAGCGGTGGTTATCCCCTCCTAATGCTGGCAACGTTTGTTAGGTACTATGCCATGTAAAACTTCTCTCCAAAGAGGTGTCGCACTGCGGCACGCCGTTCGGACTTGGCTATAAAAAGGAGGCCCCTTATCATTGAGCTTAAGCTTGAATATGAGAAGTTTGCCCCGTTCCTTAGTGGAATGTTCATGGGCAAAATTTGCATTTTTGTTAGACCTTTAGTGCTATATCGCGTGTTAGGTGTGTGGTCCCGTTGGTTTGGTGATTGATCTCGTTGATTTCACATAGGCAAAATGTGAAGAAGTTGAACTTGGCAAGCAACGAAATGCGTCTACCAATGGTGTGGTGTCTGTATCCTTAATCTCCGATCTTTCTTTTATCGAAAAAACAAGTAAAAGCGTGCTAAGTTCGGCCGGGCCGAATCTTTCATACCCTTCACCAATGATCGCATTTGTCAAGTTCTTTAAATTACTTTTTCCAATAGAAAAACACCACCTCCAAAATTTCAGGCAAATCGAGTAATAATTGCGCCCTCCAGAGGCTCAAAAAGTCAAACTTGGAGATCGGTTTATATGGCAGCTATATCAGGTTATATACCGGTTTAGATCATACTTCGAACATACCAAAACGACATATGCAAAATTTCAACCATATTGGATAAGAATTTCGCCCTCTAGAAGCCCAAGAAATCTAATCGGAAGATCGGTTTATATGGCGGCTATATCAGGATATAGACTAATTTAGATTATTCTTAACACAGTTGTTGGAAGTCAAAATAAAACTATTCATGCAAAATTTCGGCCAAATAGGATAAGAATTGCGCCCTCTAGAGGCTCAAGGAGTCTATTCTGGAGATCGGTTTATATGGCGGCTATATGAGGTTATTAACTGATATAGACTATACTTGGCACAGCTGTTGGAAGTCATACCAGAACACTTCATGCAAAATTTCAGACAAATCAAATGAGAATTAGCGCCCTCTAGATGCTCTTGAAGTCAAGACCCAGGGTCTTTTAATATGGCAGCTATATCAGGTTATAAACCGATTTAAACCATACTCAGCACAGTCATACTTGGAAGTCATGACGAAATACATCATGCTAAATTTTAAGCCAAATCGGATAGGAATTGCGCCCCCTAGAGGCTCAAGAAGTCTAGTCGGGAGATCGGTGTACATTGCGGCTATATCAGGTTATGGACTGATAAAGACTATACTTGGCACAGTGGAAGTCATTGCAGAACACTTCTTGCTAAATTTCAGCCAAATCGGATAAGGATTGCGCTCTCTAGAAGTCAAGACCCAAGGCCCGTTTATATGGCAGCTATATCAGGTCATGAACCGATTTAGACCATACCTGGCAAATTTGTCGGATGTGATACCAAAACACCACGTGCAAAATTTCAGCCAAAGCGCATAAGAATTGCGCCCTCTAGAAGCTCAAAAAATCACGACCAAAGATCGGTTTATATGGCAGCTATATTAAAACATGAACCGATTTGGTCCAGTTACAATCCCAACGGACCTAACCATATAAAAAATATTTGTGCAAAATTTCAAGCGGCTAGCTTTACTCCTTCGAAAGTTAGCGTGCTTTCGACTGACAGACGGACGGACGGACGGACATGGCTAGATCGACTTAAAATGTCATGACGATCAAAAATATATGTACTTTATGAGGTCTTAGACGCATATTTCGAGGTGTTACAAACGGAATGACGAAATTAGTATACCCCCCATCCTATGGTAGAGGGTATAATAGCATTCTCGTGATCATTAACTCGATAAACATCCTTTGTGGTTATTAACGTTAAAAAAGATCAAAAATGTCTCTTCGTTTTTATTTACTCTGTATCGTCACAAATGTGTCTTTTTTTGTAGTTTAAATATGGCTATAATTAGTTTTTCATTTTCTACAAACTATACATACGAGAAGTATTTTTATTCGTGTGCGTTGTGTTGAGGGTGATTGTTCATCCAGAGCATAACAAAGTCTAGTTATAATGCTGACATTAAGTAGCATAATAATTAAACTTCTTCAACTGTTTTGCCTTAAAACGTAACTTAGACGGAGGCCTATACATCGGTGTTATGCTTTAATGTAATATGCTGAATGCTTTGTGTTGTATGTGCTCTTTCTGTAGTATAGCTTGAGGCATTCCAAGTATTTGTGTATAATAAAGCATACTTTTAGGGTTGCTGTCGTTGTTTGGACCAAAACTGAATATGTTGTATGATTTTTTTTTTAATGTCATTCACATTCTGTGGAGGAGTTTTTCTTTACCTCGATTTTTCACTTCTTTGTTGTTGTTTTTAGGTCCATAGTCATTAAAAGAATTTCATTATACACATATGGTGGCACCGGTTCAGAGTGTGGTTTTGGTGGCATTTTATGCACATGGAACCGCAATGAACATATGCCGGCGCGTCTTTGGAAAGCAGGGAATAACAAGAGCAAGAAAATAACTCCTGGCATTTGGGATGTTATTTGCGTTGTGAGTTGCTTGCTGGCGAAAAAATCCTTGCTGTTGTCCTTGCTGGCATCGGCTGGTATTTGGCAAGTCACTTTTCCCCCTATGTACAATACTTGGTTGAGCCGTTGCTTTCTCTACATGATGTAGTACTCTTTGAATGTTGTTTCTAGATTAGAGCGTTTGATTTCGTTCCTTCATCCCAGGACTTTTGACGGGATAATGCTGTGTATACTTTGTACCCCATGGCAGATAAATTGGACTGCCTGTAGATAGCTTCGTGTGAGTGCAGTAAATTGCATTTTAATGGAGAAAAGAATGTCATTTCGTATTTGTCAAGTAGGCAAAACAACAAACAAAGTTTGTGGGTAAATACTAACACTTTTTTTTCCAAAACTAAGAGATGCATGAATAGATAACATAGAACGAAGGATAGATGTTGGCACTAATGCCAGTATTATTTTGTTATGCCCTTTTGTTTAGCAAGAAGCTGAAGTATATAAACAAAGGTTCATTGACCTACGAGTTTTCTTCTCTGACTTCTTTGGCAAAAGGGATAAGGCTTCTGTTTATACCAACCAACACGTCGTGTAAACAAACATGATATTCAAATGAATTCAATGGTTTTGAAAAAAAATGGTCTTAGAAATACAAATACACTTCGGCCTTACCTGTAACAAAAATATATTCATTTAAAGAATATATTTGAGAAAAAAAATGTTGAGCTTTATTTCGCATTTCAATTTGATTGCGTCTGAGATATGACAACGGGAATTTTCCGCCATGGATGGGAAACTTTGGGGTGCAGGACTAGGGAATAGTGTTATTGCTTGTTTAATAAAAGTAAAAATGTGTTAAATTCGACCGGGCCGAAACTTGGGAACTCATATCATATTATGGACCGATTTGGACCGAACTTGGCACAGTTGTTGGAAGTCATCGGTCGGTTTATATGGGGTCTATATCAGCTTATCGACAGATTTGAACCGTATTTGGCGCAGTTCTTGGATGTCATTATATAACACTTCGTGAAAAATTTCGGTTTCCAGGAGTTCAAGAAGTCAAATCAGGAGATTGGTTTATATGGGAGCTATATCCAAATTTGAACCGATGTGACCCAGATCATGATTAGTCGGGCCGCTTGAGATGCAAAGAGCTTCTAGGAACCATGGAAAAGGCTGTTAGGCTCTGCTGGGTCCCTGGCTTTCAAAGTGGCGGAGAACGAAACGGGCGCAGATTGCCACAGATCTTCTTATAGATTCAGTGAATCGCTGTACGAGCTTCTTGGTAGGATGAACGATGACTACACGAATAAGGCGTGGGCTGGTGCTGTATGGTGTCACATATGGTGGCACAGGTAGGGTGTCAAAGGCCCTGTGGTGAAGTATTCCGCGAAGCAAGACGTCGCGTATCCTGGCCTGAAAAAGCATGACTTTGGACTGCAAATAGGAGTTCTGATAGGAGTTCATTGCAACGTCTGGCCTTTTAAGTCGCGCTGGGCTCAGGGAGTGGCAGACTTCTTCATGACCAGGAGGAGTTGGAGACAGTCGAGCAACTGTTGTGTCACTGCCCCGCAATTGCGAGGACATGACACAGGATAATGGGTGAACACATCTTTCGGTGCCTGGATTCCCTGCATGCTCTAAGCCATTTGTGAGGGATTTTTTGTTCAATGGGCCTCCTTTTTATGGACGAGAACGAACGGAGTACCGCAGTGCGACTCCTTTTCGGGGAGAAATTTTAAGATGGCATAGTGCCTCACAAATTTTGTGAGCAATAGGAGGGGTAAACGCCACTGAAAAATGTTCATGATGTACTAGCCAGGATACAAACCCAAAAGATCAGCGCCATAGGAGGACATTCTGACCTCTGCTCTACGGTGGTCTTATATATACTGATAATTCGACATCATTTCTGCCAGTTCATTTGGCTTATTTGCTTCACGTTTAGTTTTAATTGGACTCAAAATTGTTTTTTGATTACGACACGATAGCATCCATTTTTTTTTTTTTTTTTTTTTAAGTAATTCATATTTATTCAATAAAAGTGTTTACAATAGTAGAAAATGTGCCCCAGCGCCTTAAAGACATAATTGGGGCGAGTTGGCAAGTCTAGTACCATTGAAATAAAACGCACAATTTAAATGCAAAGAAGGAAAAAAAAAATTTTTTTGTATAAAAGAAATTTGATTACATAAGAAGCATTCTCACATTATTCAATAAATATGCTTTTAGCTCTGTTTTAAACTTTGAAATTCTTAAGATGTTTTTTAGTTGTTGAGGGAGGTGGTTAAACTCAGAACATCCACTATGTTCAATTCTCTGTTTTGTCAATTCAAGACGGCATCGTGCAACTTCCAAATTTGAGCTGTTTCTTGTATTAAAAGTTGATTGATTTCTATGAAATATAATTGATGGAGCCACGAGGTTTCGTACTGATTTAAACATAAATATAAGCATCTGCATTTTATATAGTCCATGTATTGGCAATATACCTTTAGCAAAGTCTTCATACAAGGAAATCGTTGAATAAGTCCGTGGTAGATTATAAACATTTCTCAATGCCTTGTTCTGTATTCGCTGCAATGACTTTAGTTGACCACTCTTTTTGTAACCGTACATTATTGACATGTAGTTAAGGTGACTGTGAATCAATGAGTTGTAAATCAAAAAATTTGTCTTTATATCAAACTTGTTTTTGTATTTATATAAAATTCCAATTGCAGGTGCTACTTTAGATTTGATGTTTTGTATATGCAGATCCCACGACAGATTACTTTGCAAGTGTATACCCAGGTACTTTACTGACCGTGATTCATATAAAAGACTGTTTCCAATTCTTATGTGAAAATTATCATCAATTGTGCAGTGCGGTCGAAAACGTATGATTTTTGTTTTATTAGAATTCAAAACAAGTCTGTTAATTCGACAAAATTCTGCTATAATTGCTGCATCATGTTCCATTTGTGATTTTAGAATTACCTCATGGTGATAGGGATACAAGAGCAGGATATCATCGGCGTATAAAAAAAGTTTGCCGTATAGTTTTAGTTTAGGTATATCATTCATATATATAGTAAATAACAAAGGTCCCAATACACTACCCTGGGGTACTCCATGTTGAACAAAACAAGTATCACTTTTAACTCCATTGATTTCTACATACTGTCTTCTATTTCTAATGTAGCTCTCCAATAGCTGCAAAGAACCATTTTGAAACCCATAAAAAGGAAGTTTAGCTAGCAAAATGTCGTGATCAATTAAATCAAATGCCTTCGACAAGTCGTAGAAAATTGCTCCAACACCACCAAATTTGTCATCCAAACCCTTACATATAAAGTTCACAACATTTACGACTGCATCTTGTGTTCCACTTCCATTCTTAAATCCGAATTGATTTGCGTATAACTGTTGAGATTCAGTTAAATATCCATAGATTCTGGTATGCATAAGTTTTTCAAGAATTTTGTCAATACACGATAGCAAAGCAATCGGTCTGAATTCATTAATCATTTGAGAGCAAGATTTTTTTGGTATAGGTACTACTTTTGAAACCTTAAGAACTTCAGGGAATATGGATGTATTAACCATGGTATTGAAAATTTTGCATATGTGTTCACTTGCTGTATCTTTGCATCGTTTAATTGCTTTGATCGAAATATTGTCATGACCTGGACTTTTATCACTCTGTAAATTGTTAATGATATCCAAAACTTCATCATTGTTGGTGTAATCGAACGAAAAAGTAGAATTGCACTGCGTAAGCGTACACAGTTTGTTACAACTATCATCTTGGAGACGACTTATTTGTCGCTTCAACAAAATTGGAACACTCAGAAAGTAGTTATTAAACATGTCACATTTAGTCTTTTCATCAGTTATTAGTTGGTCATTTGCGTCTCTAAGCATACATTGTGCTTTCTCTTTTCTTCCCAAACATTCATTCAAGAACTTCCATGTTTTTTGAGTATTTGCATTTAATGCTTCAATGTTCCCATGAATGTATTTATTCATGCATTTTCTTTCAGCTACTTTAATTATTCTACTTATATTTTTTAATAAAAAATCATTTCTGCTGTTCCGCCCGCATTTTCTTCGTTTTGCTAACAATTTTTCTTTATATCTCATTAAAGATTGCAAATTTTTGTTAATCCACGGTGTAAGCAATGATTTGGCTAAAACTCTGGTTTCTTTTACAACTGTATTCTGTTCAATTATATCAGAAAATCTATTGACAAAGGCAGCTGTATCAATTGACGGGTTCCCACAGTGATTCAAGCTATTAGCAAAACTTTCAAATTCTTGGGCAATCGATTCGATATCACTATATTTGTAACTTTTTGTAGTATAATTGTTGCATGGAAACTCACTTTGAAGCTTAGTCCAAATGATGTTGTGGTCAGATAATGAACATTCAAAGGAGTCGCTTGATAAACAACTTCCTACATTACTGTAAACATGATCCAGACATTTAGCGCTGTTTGGTCTAGTGATTAATGTGTGGCAAGGTTCGAAGTTTAAGCATGACAGGGTGGTACAAAGATCCAATGAATAGTTAGGGTCAAGTAAATCAATATTAGCATCCCCAAATAAAATCGTTGCACCATTGCATCGACTACTTAAGATATCTTCCAAGAATTGTAGGAAATGACTTGAATCACAACGCTGGGAACGATAAAATGTTGCAATTCTTAATGGTTTTCCATTTACATAAAAGTTGTCCAAAGTAATCCGTATGGCTTCTATGAAATGCTTACTCTCACACAATTCTGTTGTATATAAAATGTTTTCACGTATATAAAGGGTTGTGCCTCCATAGCCATCAAATCTGCAACAATGTACAGCGTTGTATCCAGGGATTTTATATATTTGTGTTAAATCAGATTGAAACCACGTTTCTTGAATTGCAATAACATTAGGTAGGATTGGTAATTGTGCCACTAAAGACTTGAATGCATTAAATTTTACAACTGAAGATATGCTTCTAATGTTTACAGACATGATATTAAAGAAATTTCCATTCAAACTCAAGAAGTGATCCGAAAAAGATTCAATGTTTATAAAATAATTATTGTTTGTGTTCATAATTAAGAAATATATCAAATAAAAACAATATAATTTATTAATACATATTTATAGTTGATTGGGAGATAAAAATTCGCCTTGTGCATCAGCTTCATTGTCATCTGAATCATCAACAGGAGGCGGTAGTTTCCTCAATGACCTACGAGATTGAAATGTATTTGTTGTAGCCTGTAGCAAGATTTCATCAACATCTTCCTTTCTCTGTATGAGCTTTGGCCGTGTAATAGAACTTTTCTTCACGTAAATTCTGTTACCGTTTGTATAAACAAAATTGTATCCAACAGTTTTTAGTGTTTTCGCATAATTGAATAACTCTATCGATTCTTTACTCAAAAAATCATTAATATAGACATTTTTGGTATTATCATTATCTTTTAGTTTGGATTTTGCTTCCATTAGCTTATTTTTAGAAGTTTTTGAGCTAAATTTAACAACTAACGACTGGTGTGGATTTGTTGTGTTTCTTTTTTTTAGGAAATATGCTTCTTCAATGTTAGCTTCATTCATTGAAACACCGACGGCTTCTGATAGTTTTAAAACAGCGTTCACAGCAGTTACTCCTTCATCAGTTTTTATACCATTTACAATACAGTCGTTTTTTACTCGTTGATCGTTTAGCATTTTAACGGAGTCTTTCAATGTTTTTATTTCGTTTTTCAACTTAAAATTTTCTTTTTCAACGTTATCAATTTTTTTCTTATTAGCACTTATGCCATTCATTAAATCATCGAACTTAGATGATAAAAAATTCATAGATTCAGTCAGCTGATCAAGCTTGTTGAGTTTCGCTTCCATTCTCAGCAGTTGCTCTGTAACTGTAGCACTGTTAACACCATCATTTACATTGCATTTATGGCATACATAGTCCTCCTCTTCATTATGAAGCAAATGTTCGTATTGTTTCTTATCGAGTTTAGTACACATTGCATGATATGTTTTTGCACATTTATCACACTCTATGCATTCTTCCTTTTCGTCATTTGCCTCTAGTTTGCATTGAGCACAAAACACTTTTTTGGTTTTCATAGTTTTGCGTCCAGTTCCAGGCATATTCGATAATTCCCGTGTAGTGTTTCTCTTGTTGTTTATATTTTTGTATGTTTGCTTTGTTTAACGTTCGTTTCAACGCTGTATTTTGATAAATAAAAAATCACTACTTCACACGGTTTGGTTTTTGACGTCTTCACACACAGGGTTGCCAACTTGCTTTTTAAGAATATTTATTCATTGCTTCTATCAAAAAAATGGAACAAAAACATAAAAAAGATTTCATTTAAAGCTGAACTCAATGAAAAATTATACAAAAAGTATCCTATCAGAATGAAAAGGAATAAACAAATCCATGGAGTTCTTGTTTGCCGCACGTATTGCAGCCAGGGGTAAATGGTTTCCTGAAAACAGCCACTGAAAAGAAACGCCAAATAAATGGAAACTAGAAAATGTTGCCTAACTCCACGGCTTTTTATGAACAGTTGCATATCTTATTCGGATTCCCGGTACATTTTGTCCTCCAGCCGGAATTGCTTGATTTGTATCTCTGAAAAATATGGCCATAAACGGGCGTTTAACAGAATATGTGTTGACCAACCCAAAAAAAGTGTTTCTTTTGCGCAAAAACAACAACACCAAGGAGTAGCCTATGCAACCGCACATCCATATACTCTATGAACTTTTTCATGGCGAAAAGTTTTTCCATTTCCCTGGCTAGTGGAGGCGCCAATGTTGCTTTTCTCCCTGAATATGTACTTTCTTATCGTATGGCAAACTGATATGATGATGTTAATTGCCGTAAAATACAAAAAAAAAAAACTCAAGTTTGTTAAGAGCTCGAAGCGCACTGCTAATTGATGTACCAACAAAGTGAAATCATTCTACAAAAGATAGTAGCGAAAAATATCGCAGTAACGGCGTAGAAAGGTTTTAATCGACAAATGCTCCAGTTTAAGTCATTTGGATATTTCAAACGTAAGAATTTAGACATGCTGACGCATAGTTTATTAGCGATTGAACATAAATTGGCATTCGACAAAAGTGTCGTTTTTGGATAGTATGCCAATAAATAGAAATGTAAGAACAAGTGAAAAGGTGTTAAGTTCGGCCGGGCCGAACTTTGGATACCCACCACCTCGGGTATATATGTAAACCACCTTTCGTCAAAATCAGGCGAAAAATGCACAATTTATGTCCACATAGCAGATTTATCGAAATATGGTCCGATTTGGACCGAATTCGACACGGTTATTGAGCGGCCTACTAAGTTAAAGTTATTGTTAAATTTTGTAGAACAAAATATTGGCCTTTTTGGTAGCCATATCCAAATATAGACCGATCTGAACCATATACGACACGGATGTCAAAGAGCCTAACATAAGTCACCACGTCAAATTTTCGAAATCGGGTCAAAAATGTGCCTTTTATGGGGCCAAGACTTTTAATCGAGAGATCGGTCTATATGGCAGCTACATTCAAATCTGAACCAAATTAAAGAGGGCTGTCGAAGGGCCTAACACAACTCACTGTACCAAATTTCGGCGAAATCGGACAATAAATGCGCTTTTTATGGGCCCAAAACCTTAAATCGAACGATCTGTCTATATGGCAACTATATCCAAATCTGAACCGATATAAGCCAAATTGCAGAAAGTTGTCGAGAAGCCCAACGCAACTCACTGTCTCAATTTTCGGCGAAATCGGACAATAAATGCGCCTTTTATGGGCCCAAAACCTTATATAGAGAGATCGGTCTATATGGCAACTATATCAAAATCTGGACCGATCTGAGCCAAATTGAAGAAAGATGTCGAAGGGCCTAACTGAACTCACTGTCACATTTTTGGCGAAATCGGACTATAAATCCGACTTTTATGGGCCAAAGACCTTGAATCGAGAGATCGGTCCATATGGTAGCTATATCCAAATCTGGACCGATTTGTGCCACATTGCAAAAATATGTCGAGGGGTCACCATAACTCACTGTCCCAAATTTCGGCGACATCGAACAATAAAGTCGCCTTTTACGGACCCAAAACCTTCGAGAGATCGGTCTATATGACAGCTATATCCAAATCTGGACCAATCTGGATAACATTGAAGAAGGATGTTGATGGGCCTAACATATTTCACTGTCCCAAATTTCAGCAATATCAGATAATAAATGTGGCTTTCATGGGCCTAAGATCCTACATCGGCGGATCGGTCTATATAAGGGCTATATGAAGATATAGTCCGATATAGCCCATCTTCGAACTTAATCTGCTTATGGACAAAAAAGGAATTTTTGCCAAGTTTCAGCTCAATATCTCTATCTTAAAGACTGTAGCGAGATTTCAACAGACAGACGGGCGGGCGGACGGACATGGAAAACGGAATAACAAAATTGATATACCCCCAACCTTCGGTAGTGGGTATAAAAATAATGTTAACCAATGTGATATTCCTTTTTCCATTCGTCCATTTATTCCATTCGTCATAGGGCATGTAGCGAAGATGATTAGACGTTAGAGCATTTCCTGTGTCATTGTTCCGCTTTCGCGGCTATCTGAATCCGGTCCGGACAAAAACGACACATGAACCGACTTATGGGCATGGTATGTAAAACAATTGAGGATTTTGTTATCGACACGGTATTCCTGACTCCGAATTTTTTTCTCAAGGTAACGTTTTTAGTTTTTAGAGCACACAACAAGGCAATTACTGGCTTAGGTTTATGTCCATAGTGATATGGGACGGATCAATTTCCTCACCCTTTTTTCAATCTAACCTAATGCTATGTAAAAACTTCTCCCCTGAGGTGTCTCCCTGCGGCACACCGTTCGGACCGTTCATTTGTCATTCCGTTTGCGACACATCGAAATAGTCATTTCCGACCCTATCAAGAATATTAATTCTTGGTTGTCTTACAAATCTTAGACAATCTAGCCACGTCCGACCGTCTGACTGTTAAAATCACGCTACAGTTTTTAAAAATGAAGATAATGACCTGAAACATTGCGCACATTCCTGTTTTGCTCATAGCAAGATTAAGTTCAAAGATGGGCTATACTGTGATATAGCGTACTATATCTGGATGAAGCTGCCATATATCGATCTACCGATTTAAGGTCTTGGGCCTATAAAAGTCATATCTATTACCTAATTTCGCTGAAATTTGGCATTGCAAATGCAAATTTGCCCATGAACATTTCACTAAGGAACAGGGGCAAACTTCTCACTTATCAAGGAGTGCTCTCCGATTCAAGCTTTAGCTCATTGATAAGGGACCTCCTTTTTATAGACGAGTCCGAACGACATGCCGCAGTGCGACACCTCTTTAGGAAGAAGTTTTTACATGGCTGCCATACCAAATGGTACAGTACCTCAGGGTGGGAAAAACCAACGCCGAAAATTAACTCCGACTGCGTCGACCCGAATGGCTTCTGGTTCCAAGTTTATTGACGGCAGTTCTCTGGCCTTCGTTGTCATATTGTCTGCTTTCTCATTCCCAATAACTCCGCTATGGCCCGGCACCCAAACAATACGGATCGTACCATCCTCAGAGAAAGTTTTAATCTCCTTACTACATTTAAAAACTGTTCGTGTTCTTACCGTCCTGATTGTTATTGCAGTTTGGCCTGTTTAAAGTTCCTCCCTCCTTCTTCTCCCCATAGAAGACCTCACATTTCTCTGCGACCAAACTTTGGCTTTGCTTGCCCAAGAATGCCAACAAGCGTTATGTCGCAAACGTACTGCCCTTTACCTTGATGAAGACCGTCGTCTTTGTGAGCTGGGGGATGTCCATCTTTCTCACTAGGTCGAGCTCTGCACTGCAGCCTTATGACCATATCAAAAAATTCCGACGACGCAATACGCAGCGTAAAGATGTCCCCTCCATACTCGCAGCTCATTATTTCTATGGGTGGCCTTCTACAGAGTGGACCCTCTACACATGTTCGCAAATCCGATCGTTAACCAGAACCTCCACTTGGGACCGATTTAGATGACTGCTTAAGTCAACTCATCTCTGTTGTGCTTCCCTGCCACTCTGGTGTAAGGGGGCGGCTCCATACCATGCTCAGCGACCATCTTCCCCTTTTGCGACGACTGTGGCCTCCTTTTGGAAATCACAGTCCTTCATAAAAACTCAGGGGCCGTGTGCGCTTCCTTCGTTCCTGTTCCGACTTTGTCTCCCACCGCAGGACACTAGCTGAAGTCTGCATTGCGGGAAGGCTGGCTTGGTTTTCCAGAATACTTGAAAGCGGTGAGCTCTTTTTCTTCTTCAGCATCCTAACATTTTAATGCTCTTCGGGAGATCTGATTCTCTTTCCAGCTTCCTTAGAAGTGCTGGAATGTCAGTTTTATCGCTTCCAGCTTCCTGCACTTTCGCTCGATTGCGCTGCCGGTACACACTCCTCTGTCTCCTTCGTCGTGCCCCGGATCGCTTTCTCGGACTGCTTGTGAGCTTAGCAACGCCATCGTTCACTTCAGCCGTCATCCCGCTGTCCCCATATCTCCATTCGGCTGCGTTTGCTGTTTCATTGACACTGTCGCTGTCTGAATCTGAATCGGAAACACCACCTTTATTTAGAGGCTGGGGATGAACTGTGCATCCCTCTGGTTTATCCCCCTCTTCCTCATTTGTTAGTCTGACGAGCAGTTGGGGGCTTATAGCATTACTCTCGACTACAGGTGACCTATGCCACCTCCGCAGATGTTGGGTCTTAAGAGTCCACTTTGAGCCTACTCCATAAAGCCTTCAAAATTTTTTGTAATAGGTAGTACCCATTTCAAGACACGGATATTTTTCTTTGAAGACTGAGATGAAAACACGTGCGCTCCACTCAACGGCTTATATCACGTCCCGTCGCTTGTAGTTTGACATATAGACCAGTGCGAACTTGGAAACGCTGCCCTATAATATCCATACATTCTAGTATAAGCGGCACAAGACTATACCCATTTCATACCATATAAGCGCACACAAATACATACATGGTTATAAACGATTTTGGATAAATCTATCAGCTTATCTCATGTATAAAGCCATGAAAAGCGTTAAGTGAGTGTTAAATTACTTGGAAGGTCTTTCTAGACAAACAAACAAAACTAATAAAAAACGATAATAATATGTGATTTACATATTGAACATTTTTTAAAACTAACATCATAAATTTATATTGAAAACCAGTCTGCTTGATAGCCATACAAAGTGCTTTCTTAACAGCAAACTGTAAATGGGTAATAAAAAAGTACAAAAGTGGTAAGTGGCATTTAATAAGACGCAAAAATTCAATCGTTAGTGGTAAATGCCCTTATGAGATTTGCGCCAATTAGGCTACACATAGGTTCCCCATATATACTTGAAGTTATAAAGGGCGCTTTTTCCGATTTCGATAAAATTTCGTATAATGTGTTTGATGTGGTGTATGAGAAACGTGACGATCCCAATTTTGCAATAAAGCGGGATTTTCAGAGATAAAAATGGAATTTGGCAGGATAACTATTCTAACCGAGAGGGAATCCTGAAACCTTCTATATTTATTAGCTTTCTTGCAACACTGGTTTAAACAGTTCATGCACCTTTCGTATTTTGTTTCACTGTCAAACATCTTCAGCTTGGTCTATAATTTAACCATGAATCGTCTTGCAAACGAACAACCCTTACAAATTATTGAAATTTATTATCAAAATGCGTGCTCTATTAAGAAACTTCATCTCGCGCTTCTTCCATTTTACAACGAAGCTAATTTTTGGCTTAATGAATACGTAAAAAAAGAGAATAGTCGATTTTGGAGTGAAGATCAACCAGAAGCATTGCAAGAGCTACCAATGCATCCAGAAAAAGTCCCAGTTTGGTGCGGTTCGTGGGCTATGGCATCATTGGACCGTACTTCTTCAAAGATGATGCGAATCGTAACGTAACTGTGAATGAAGAACGCTACCGCGAGATGATATCCAACTTTTTTTGCTCAAAATACAAGCGCTTGACTTGCGTGACATGTGGTTTCAACAAGACTGTGCCACATGCCACACAGCACGATTAACAATTGACTTATTGTGTGGCGAGTTCGGTTATTTTAAATTTTTTTAGAAATCTAGACATGATGAGTTTATGTTACATTTACTTTGATAATATCCCTCATGTACTTATTGTTAACCGAGATTTATCGTTTCTCTATATTTTATTAACTGCTGAAAACAATTCTTTCCTTAGGTGCTGATGTCCCTGGCAAACACAAGACATATTCGACAATTTAAAGCAAAGGATCGAAAGGAACATTTTTCTTTTCGAAATATTTTATTATTCGCACCCAATGCTTATCAACGTAATTTTTATACCCACCAGCGAAGGATGGGGGTGTATTCATTTTGTAATTCCATTTGCAACTCATCGAAATGTCCATTTCCGACCCTATAAAGTATATGTATTCTTGATCAGCGTAAAAATCTAAGACGATCTGAACATGTCCGTCCGTCTGTCTGTTGAAATCACGCTACAGTCTTCAAAAATAGAGATATTAAGCTGAAACTTTGCACAGATTCTTTTTTTTGTCCATAAGCAGGTTAAGTTCGGAGATGCGTTATATCGGACTATATCTTGATATAGCCCCCATATAGACCGACCCACCGATTTAGGGTCTTAGGCCAATAAAAGCCACATTTATTATCCGATTTTGCTAAAATTTGGGACAGTGGGTTGTGTAAGGTCCTTCGATATTCTTCGTCAATTTGGCTCAGATCGGTCCAAATTTGGATATAGCTGCCATATAGACCGATCCTCCGATTTAGGGTCTTAGGCCCATAAAAGCCACATTTATTATCCGATTTTGATGAAATTTGGGACAGTGAGTTGCATTAGGCCCTTCGACATCCTTTGTCAATTTGGCTCAGATCGGTCCAAATTTGGATATAGCTGCCATATAGACCGATCCTCCGATTTAGAGTCTTAGGCCCATAAAAGCCACATTTATTATCCGATTTTGATGAAATTTGGGACAGTGAGTTCTGTTGAGCCCTTCGACATCCTTCGTCAATTTGGCTAAGATCGGCCCAGATTTGGATATAGCTGCCATATAGACCGATCTCTAGGTTTTAGGTTTTGGGGTCATAAAAATCGCATTTATTTTCCGATGTCTCCGCAATTTGGCATAGTGAGTTGTGTTAGGCCCTTCGACATCCTTCTTTAATTTCACTCAGGTCGGTCCAGATTTGGATATAGCTCCGATTTAACTGAAATTTGCCACCATGACTTATGTTAGGCTTTTCGACATCCATGTTGTATATGGTTCAGATCGCTTTATTTTTACAATAGATAAAACAACTGAAAAGACCAATATTTTGTTATACATAATAGAACTATGACTTGTACTTATTAGTATATGGTCCAAATGGGATCATATATCTATATAACTGCTTTGGGACATAAAGTATGCAATTTTCACTGGAGTTTGATGAAAGGTGGTTTACATGTATACCCGAGGTGGTGGGTATTCAAAGTTCGACCCGGCCCAACTTTACGCCTTTTTACTTGTTTTTCTAACGAACTATCATTATATGTCAAACGAACATTGTTTCTATATCTAATAATTACTATACCAAAGCTTTCACTCTATTTGTGGAGTACAATTAGTAGTGGTGGTAAAGCTTACTAAAAATAGAACAAAAAAGCGCTAAATTTCCTGAAATAATTAATTTCATCAGAAGCGTGACATTTTTAAGAAAAGCGGGACTTGGTGGGATTGACATAAAAAGCGGGATTGGCGTTAAAAAAACGAGACAATCCCTCCAAAAGCGGGACAGATGATCACCTTATGTTTGAAGCCCTTCTGTGTCTTTCCTAAGCTTTTTTTCGCATTGGTCCACTTTTTGAAACTTCTTAAAGTCGCACTGAGCTCATTCATTTTCTTTTGATGAAGATATAGATCAGTGAGCTATATAAAAGCCCTCCGTTGACATGCTGATTATGATTTATATATATATATATCCAATAGATACAAACTATTGCTGTAGTTTGCGCCTACCTAAAGAGATTGATATTTCTAGGTGTTTTAAACAGAACACCAAAGTTTCATTTGCCCTTTAAATGCAATGATGATATGCCCTGAATTTCATGGCTAATTAACTGATGGAACTTCGATTGTCTATTCTAGGGCATGTTTTTCTTCCTCTTCTTCTTGTAAGCGGATGTTCGTGAAAAAAACACAAAAAACAATCAAATGGGAACTTTACCAACCATTGTTGTTCAGGCTATGTATTGTGCTGCAGCGTAATTTATTGCCTCGGAAATATTTGATAGCCAACAACTGCAAATGACACACCTACATTTACATGAACATTTGCATTTAAATACTTCAACACTTTGCTTAAATAACGACTATCCGTCTCGTGTATTTTTGCCGTTCCAATTGAAATTCTTAACATTTTAATTGCAGCCTGCAACCCGTTGACCCATATTGTCGATGCTCGCTCAACACGCATTCGATTGTTGTGCCATGCATTCACAAAAGTCCATGTCTAATGGTGTCGAATGCATTTTTTGCCTGTGGTTTGTAGGTTATTGCGTTTCCATTTGGATGAATCAGCCATGATAGTCGACCTCATGCAGGGTGGCCGAAAAAAATCATTGAAATGTTGGCATTTTCTGTGAATGGCACATAAATTGTCCTCGCCGAATGTTTGGTTTTGTACACAAAGGTGAATGGGTCATTCGAAATGGTCATTACAGAGAAGGTCCACAAAGGATTTTTTGTTTTGCAAAAACGGAAGCCAGCGTCGAAACAAAAACCTAGCTGTAATTCAAATCGCACCATTTCGGCTCTCTATATTCCAAAAGGCATGGCACATAAGAGATTCATATAAGAGAAGCTGATTTTGATAGTGAATGCCGACGAGGAGAATAGTAAAAATCGGTATGTAAGTGTTTAACATCTGTTTATGGACCAATCCAGGCAGACTTTAAAGTGGATGTTGGAAGGTACAAATCGAACAAAAGTTGAGGCATCTTAAGACTCAAGGAGTCAAATCGGGGAAAAGGTTTATATGGGGTCTATATCTTATAAGTTGACCGCTGTAATGCAGAGGTTGGCATGTCCGCCAATAATGCTGAAACCTGGGTTCGACTCCTGGCAGGAACATCAGAAAAAAATGTTCTCCTCCTAAGGCTGGTGATATTTGTGATGTACTGTGCCATCTTCTCCCCAAAGAGGTGTCGCTCTGCGGCACGCCATTCGGACTCGGCTATAAAAAGGACATCCCTTCTCATTGAGGTCCTTGAATCAGACAGAACTCATTGATATTTTAGAAGTTAGCCCCTCTTTATGGGAAGGTTAGGTTAAATTAGATGGAATGGGTTGCCCACCAAAGGTGAGTTCACTCGGAGGCCAGTTTGGCTCATTGTGGTACCTTAGAGAGAGAAAGAAAGTGTGAGACCTCGGAGTAGAGGTTATACACGAATAAAAGAAAAGACAGGAGGAGTGGAGAACCCGAGCGGGGGGTGAAGAACCGCCCGTCCCTACGCAAGCACAGATCTACCTACGCCTTAGCTTGTGGTACCCCCCGTTCCCTCAACAAACCTCAGGAGACATACCAGAGGTACGTTCGCAAGTTCAACCACATCACAGAAGAAACGGCTCCCAGAAAGGAGAGCCTACGTCTCTGCAGACCCGGCAAATGCTCAATAGAGTCCTCCTCATCCTCACCGAGGCAACTCCTACAGAAGTCATTGTGTGGTATCCCCATGCGCGCCGCCATGCGCCCTATGGCACAGTGTCCGCTAATGACCCCTGCCAAAGTACTCATCGACGTTTTATCAAACGCCAGCAACTACCTCGTCCTCCTCTGGTCGATGACCGGCCATAGCGCCTTCGCAGTCCGGCAACCATCCACCTCGCCACCGACGCCGCCCTGGCCATTCCATCTACTTTGTTCAGAAGCCCGCCAAATGGCACGTAGGTAAGACCGATGACTGGTCCGCCCGGCGCAGATGAACCCCCCCAGGCGCACTCGTCCACCCTCTCATTTCCTGGAATCCCAGGAACCCATGTCAGCGTCACATCGTAGGCTGGGCCGAATCTTGGAAACACACCACCATGGATTCTCCAAAAGTTTGTACTTACCAGATTTCTACCAAATTTTTAGAATAACAAACCGATTAAGACCATTTTGAGACGTTTGCAAAATACCAATCGGATAACAGTTGTGGTTTCTAGCGGCTCAAAATGTCAAATCGGGAGGTAGGCTAATATGGGTGCTATACCAGGTTCTAAACCAACCGTAGTTAACACTATTGTTGGAAGTCCTCATAGAATACTACGTGCAAAATTTCAGTTCAATCGGACAACAATTGGGACCTCTAGGGGCTCAAGAAGTCATATCATGAGTTCGGTTTTGTATGGGAGCTATATGAGGTTATTGACCGATTTGTACCGTACTTGACACGAAAGTCACAACAAAACATTCCGTGCAAAATTTCTGCCAAATCAGATAACAATTGCGGCTTTCAGGGGCTAGATGAATCAAATCAGGAGATCGGTTTATGTGGGACCTATTTTAAGTCGACACATATCAGGTCGCTCTAGCCACGTCCGTCCGTACGTCTGTGAAAATTTTGATTGCTGTGGAACCAATAATGATATCCGCATAATTTTGCACAAAGACTTCTTATTCATATAGGTCGTTAGATAGCAAATGGGCCATGTCAGTTCAGATTTGGATATAGCTCCCATATATAGCGATCTCCTGATTTTAGATCTTAAGCGCCTGGAAGAAAATTGTATTGTAGCCGTTGAGTGAAGCGGACGTGTTTTTATTTCGCTCCTCAAAGAAAAAAAATATATATTGGTATCTCGGAATAGGTACTACCTATTACGAAAAAAATTTAAAACCTTTTGGAGTAGGCTAGAAATGGACTCCAAAGACTCAACATCTGCGGTGGTAGCGTCAGACCGCAGCATATTGTCCTCCCCTCCTATAGGAGGAGGGGAAGACGAGTATGTACCGACAGCGTAATCGGCCAAAAGTTCAGGATGCTGGAAGGGATAGAACTGACATTCCAGGCACTTCTACGGAAGCTGGAAAAAGAATCAGATCTCCCGAAGAGCATAACACTGCTAAAATAGTGAAGAAGAAAAAGAGCTCCCCGCTTTCAAGGACTCTGGGAAAACCAAGCCAGCCATCCCGCAATGGAGACTCCAGACAGTGTCCTGCGGAGGTGGACAAAGTTGGAACAGGAACGAAGGAAGCGCGCACGGCCCATGAGTCTTCATAGAGGACTGTGACTTCCAAAAGCCCACAGCCATCACGGAAGGGAAAGATGGTCGCTGGGAATGATAAAAACCCGCCCTCTTACGCCAGAGTGGCAAGGAAGCACAACAGAGATGAGCTGACTTATGCAGTCATCAATATCGGCTGTGCATCCGGTAGGATTCCACCAGATCATCAGTCCCAAGTGGAGGATCTGGTTAACGATCGGATTTTTGAACATGTGTGGAACTCTGCAGAGGGTCCACCCATACAAATGATAAGCTGCGAGTTTAGAGGGGACATCTTTACGCTGCGTTTTGCGTCGGCGGAATGTATTGATACCATCAAGCAGCTCGTCAGAGGTATCCACGCTCCCTGAGAGGGCGCAAAGCTTGACCTTGTGAGAAAGTTGGATATCCCCCAGCTCACAAAGGCTACGGTCTTCATCAAGGGATGGGACTGTAAATTTGCGACGGAACGCTCACTTATGTAAAATCGGTACGGCAAGTGATAGCATGTGTAGGGCATGCGGGGAAGATGATGAGACGTTGGAGCATTTCCTTTACTATTGCCCGGCTTTCGCGCCCAACAGATACCGGTACTTAGGTGGAGACACAATATCAGACATGAACCAACTTAGGGGAGTGGTATTGAAAACATTTAAGGATTTTGTAAGTAGCACGGAATTCCTAACTTAAAATTTTCTTTTTAGAGGTCACTTTATAGGTTTTAGAGCGCACATCAAGCCGATTACTGACTTAGGTATATGTCCATAGTGGCATGGAGCGGTTTAATATCTGCACCCTCTTTTCAACCTAACCTAACCTAAGCGCCTGAAACCGCAAGTGTTATACGATGTGGCTGAAATAACGTACTGTTCCGTCACGAATTTTAACAATCATGGTTAATACAGTCCATATCAGTCTATGATCTGATAAAGCTCTCATATAAACCTATTTCCCGACTTAACATCTTAAGACCCTGGAATACGCTTTTGTTATCTGATTGGGCACGTAGTTTTCTGGTAAGACTTTCAACAACAGTGCTAAGTACGGTCTTAATAGGTCTATAACTTGATATAGCTCCTTAACCGATTAGTCTTCTACGGCCCCTAGAAGCTTCAATATTTGCCTAAATTGACATAAATGTGATACTGAAAGTACTGAAAACCCCTTCAACTAGCTATGTTCATTTGTGTATATTTAAACAGAACGCATGGTGGTAGGTTACCAAGATTCGGCCGACCTTAACACGTTATACTTGTTTCAATTCACCCCTCCTATTGCTGTAATATTGGGTTGCCCAAAAAGTAATTGCGGATTTTTTAAAAGAGAGTAAATGCATTTTTAATAAAACTTAGAATGAACTTTAATCAAATATACTTTTTTTACCCTTTTTTTCTAAAGCAAGCTTAAAGTAACAGCTGATAACTGACAGAAGAAAGAATGCAATTACAGAGTCACAAGCTGTGAAAAAATTTGTCAACGCCGACTATATGAAAAATCCGCAGTTACTTTTTGGGCAACCCAATACTTTCATATGGCAATGACATCAATTCTTCATAGACAATGAAGTGTAGTTATTTGCATTTTATTTTTTGCTTGTTTTATGATTTATTACCAAGTAACTGTCGTTTCTATACCCTTCACCATAGGATGGGGGTATACTAATTTCGTCATTCTGTTTGTAACTCCTCGAAATATTCATCTCAGACCACATAATGTATATATATTCTTGATCGTCATGACATTTTACTTCGATCTAGCCATGTCCGTCCGCCCGTCCGTCGGTCTGTCCGTCTGTCCGTTCGTCCGTCCGTCCGCCTATCTGTCGAAAGCACGCTAACTTTCGAAGGAGTAAAGATAGACGCTTGAAATTTTGCTCAAATACTTTTTGTTAGTGTAGGTCGGTTGGGATTGTAAATAGAGGGCGCAATTTTTAACCGATTTGGTTGAAATTTTACATGAGGTGTTTTGTTATGATTTCCAACAACAGTTCTAAGTATCGTTCAAATCGGTTCATAACCTGATATAGCTGTCATATAAACCGATCTGGGGTCTTGATTTGGCTGAAATTTTGCATGACGTATTTCGTTATGACTTTCAACAACTGTGCAAAGTATGGTTTAAATCGGTCCTCGACCTGTTATAGCTGTCATATAAACCCATCTTGAATCTTGACTTCTTGAGCCACTAGAGGGCGCAATTCTTCTCCGATTTGGTTAAAATTTTGCAAAAGATGTGTTGTTATGATTCCCAACCACTGTGCCAAGTATGGATCAAATCGGTTCATAACCTGATATAGCTGTCATATAAACCGATCTGGGGTCTTGAATTCTTGAGCCTCTAGAGGGCGCAATTCCTATCTGATTTGGCTGAAAATTTGCATGACCTGTTTCGTTATGACTTCCAACAACTGTGCAAAATATGGTTCAAATCGGTCCATAACCTGATATAGCTGCCATATAAACCGTTCTGCGATCTGGACTTTTTGAGGCTCTATAGGGCGCATTATCTGATTTGAGTGAAATTTTGTACAACGGCTTCTTCCATGACCCTCAAAATACGTGTCAAATATGGTTCGAATCGGTCTTTAGCCTAATACAGCTCCCCTATTATACGATCTCCCTATTTTACTTTTTGAGCCCATAAAGGGCGCAATTCTTATTCGGTTTGGCTGAAATTTTACACAATGACTTCTACTATGGTCCCCAAATTTCTCTCCATTGTGGGCCGAATCGGACCATAACTTGATATAGCTCCCATAGCATTGCAATTCTTTTCTTCTATCCTTTTCTTTCTTTTGTTTACCTAAAAAGAGATACCGCGCATAGAACTCGACAAATGCATCTATGGTGGAGGGTATATAAGATTTGGCCCGGCCGAACTTGGCACGCTTTTACTTGTTTTGTTTTCTGTTTTACAAGAATATGTGGTCACTCATTCGCCATCGTGATAGTCCACAACTATCTCCAAAGCAAAATCTGCGGCAAAATCCAAATGCCACCGTTTGTTGCCCCATCGATGATTCTTGTCCAACTTGTATTCAATTAATTTTCGTTGTTTGCCGTCATTTGTTGTTGTTGTTATCATTTCATCGGCTGGCATACACATAATGTGAAACTTTCCTTACTTTCTTTCACCATTGATTATCTTGTGGCAGGTTTGTGAGTTTAGCGCTCTTTTTGCTGTTGCCTGTGTTTCTAGTCGACTGCAATTTATAATCAGTGGGTGCACTTGAGAGTGTGTGTGTGTGTGTGTTTGTGTAGTTGAAAGGAGAAAGTTTATTAAAATTTATTTATAAATGATCGTCCATCGTTTTTATGCTGCTGCATCATTTCACCAATGGGTCAAAGCGAACGGGTATAACCTTCGAAACCAGATGTATTTTCATATAATCGTGTTCCCATTGCAAAACGGTAATGATTTGTACATACATTGTAGGTTAATTGATGCGAGGGGTATATGCTGAAGTTTTGAGAACGTTTGCAATTATTGTTGCTGTTGTAGATGACTAAAAGAGCTTAGAAAAGCGCTTGCCACGAGCCATAAATAACCAGAGCACTTTTGCAATTTTGTGCAAATGCCCTCCTTATTTTCAAAGTAAAATTAATCGGATAAGTATCTCAACCGATAAGTATGAGTATGTAGTACCACCTTATATACAATAGTTACTGAAATGCAATACTTCCATACATCCATTTGAAAGGTCTCAGTCCAGCTAATTTAAAAACCGAGCTATATTTTACCTTTGGGGGAGTCTGGGCCTTCGTACAACCATAAAATATTGGGAGGCTGTGTTAAAACAGCGCTTGTTAAGGTGTGCATGTCAGAAATGGTTAAAAATACATCTCCAAAATGGTATTGTATAACCGTCGCACAGTGGGATAGAAACGACCAAAAATTAGTATATAATATGCCATTTAAGAACGGGTAGATATAACTTTTTGAAATTTGAAATAGTTAAAGCTGTGGTGTTATTGAAATCATAAATAATAAATTTTTGGTACAAATACTGAAGTGCTAAAAATAATGGCATAACTCTAAACATACCGAAGTATGGAAAATAATAGGTTCGATTTAATAATAATTATTGCTTAGGGAAGACGGTGGAAGATGGGTAGGTAATAATTTACCACTATTTCGAAATACGAACCCTCATAATTCAATTTTGGGATAACGAAACTGAAAACCGCTTTGATTGTCAGACCCCGGCGCCCGGAAATCCTCTGAAATAGGAAAACGAACACAATGTCGTACTCAAGTAATGGAAATTTCTTATTAATTAAGAATACCGTTAAGTAAGACTAAAAATTGGACGGGCTAAGAGTCCAGGAGGATCCTGAGAATTTTAATCTACGTGATATGGCACTCAAATTACTGCAAATTCAATTTAAATAACGAGAACGGAAAACTCTGTCCAGAAAGGCAGCCCGGGAAGGGTCCAAAAGGTTTTTGAAAAATCTGCCCAGAAAGCAAGGGTCCAAGAGGTCTTTTAACCCCTTCAATGGTACTCAAATGGATGGAAATTAGACGATGAATGCGGAAAATTTTGATAGAAAGGAAGCCCGGAAAGGATCCCGCAGGGCCTAGAGTCTCTTCTTTACTCCTACAGTTAAAAATGTTTGCCCAAAATTATTGAAGAGACTTCTACAACAGAAGGGTGTTAAAAGTTACCGTGGCTAAAAAAAGCCTATTTTTGGGGAAAGTGTATGTTAAGGGTTCTCTCCGCCACTTATGGTTTTAGATAAAAGTACCGAAAATTAATTTCAATACTCTACAAAGTGTAGCTGATATAGACAGTTTAATAAATTAAAAACAATGAATTATTAAAATCAAAAATAAATATCAAAATCATATAAAAAATAAAAAACAAGTAAGAGCGTTCTATGTTCGGCTGGGCCGATTCTTATATACCCTTCACCTCGGATTGCATTCAGTCAAATCGGATGAGAATTGCGCCCTCTAGAGGCTCAAGAAGTCAAGACCCAAGATCGGTTTATATGGCAGCTATATCAAAACATAAACCGATTTGGCCCATTTACAATCCAAACTGACCTACACTAAGAAAAAGTATTTGTGCAAAATTTCAAGCGGCTAACTTTACTCCTTCGAAAGTTAGCGAGCTTTCGACGGACGGACGGACATGGGTAGATCGACTTAAAACGATATGACAATCAAGTATATATCATCATAAGTAATGATATGTCTATACTAAGTTTTTGCTTAACCGAATTTTGGGAATAAGATTTTGATCGCTGGTATTCCAGTGGGTAATGATATGTGCTTACTTAGATTTCGCCGGGCCGAATCTTGGAATCTGCTAAATCAGGCAATATTTGAAACTTCTAGAGACATAGAAGACTAATCGGGAGTTCGGTTCATGTGGGAGCTATATCAATTTCTATACCTAATTTAATAATAATTAGCATGGGTGTCGAACGTAGGAGTTCACTTAAGAAATCCTAATGAGCTTCCTCTGTATCAGTCTTTACGCGCTGGACCGCTTGACGTGATTTCGCGACGAACGAACAAGCGGACATGGCTAGATCGACTAAAAATGTCCAGACGATCTAGAGTCTCAAGAAGTCAAATCCAGGAATCGGTTTATATATCAATTTATATACCGATTCGAATCACCTTATACAGATGTTGGAACTAAGAACTGAAGACTTTGTGCCAAATTTCAGCCTAATCGGATAAAAATTGAGGCTCAATAAATTAAATCTGGGTAACCGTTCATAAGGAGGCTATCTCAGATTATAGACCGACTCGGATTACTCTAGGTACGGATATTGGAAGTCAGAATAGAAGTCCTATTGGCAAATTTTAGCCCAATCGGATGAAAAATGTTGCCTCTAGGGAGGGGTTCAAGAAGTTAAAACTGGCGATCGGTTTATATAGGGGCTATATCCGAATGTGAACAGATATGACCCATACCAACGACTTACATATGGGTGCTATATTTGCATCCGTGCAAATTTTCAAGTGGTAAGCTATACGCGTTCGACCGCTGTCGTGATTTTGGCAGACTTACTGTCGCAGAGACGGACGTAGGACTCAGAGTATCGAGAATATCAAAAATATATATACTTTATTATACCCATCACCGTAGGATGGGGGTGCATACTTATCTAGTCATTCCGTTTATAAACAACTCGTAATATTGATCTAGGACCCCATAAGGTATATACATTCTTGATCGTCTCGACATTCTGAATCGAACTAGTCATGTCCGTCCGTCCGTTTATCGAAATCACGATAGGGATCGAACGCTTAGAGCTAGCCGCTTGAAATTTTGCACAGATACTTTACATTGTTGTAGGTCTTTGCGGATTGCAAATAACCCATATCGGTTCAGATTTGAATATAGCTCCCATATAAAACGACCTCCCGATTTGACTTCTTGAGTCCCTGGAAGCCGAAATATTTGTCCGAATTGACTGAAAGTGGGCACATGGTGTTCTGTTATGACTCTTCACAATTGTGTAAAGTACGGTCCTAATCGGTAAAGAACCTGATATAGCTCCCATATAAACCGATCTCCCGATTTGACTTCTTGAGCCCCTGGAAGCCGCAATTTTTGTCCGATTTGGCTGAAATTTTGCACATAGTGTTACGTTTTGATTTCCAACAACTGTATCAAGTACGGTCTAAATTGGTCTATACCTGATATAACACCCATATAAACCGCAATTTTTGTCCGATTTGGCTGAAATTTTGCACATAGTGTTACGTTTTGACTTCCAACAACTGTATCAAGTACGGTCTAAATTGGTCTATAACCTGATATAGCACCCATATAAACCGATTTGACTTCTTGAGCCCCTGGAAGCCTCAATTTTCATCTCATCTGATGGAAGCCGCGATTTTTATCCGATTTTGCTGAAATTGTGCATGACTGCGCAAAGTACGGTCCAATTCGGTCTTCAACCAGATGTAGCTCCCATATTTTAGCAGAATCCATGTTGGTGGGTTTTAGCACGCTTCTACTTGTTGTATTGCAACTTAGGGAGTGATTTAATTTGGCTTTTGTACGACGTTACAACAGTTCTCTTCAACCAAAATTATCAGGTATTCACACTTACATCGACTGGCCTTTTTTGTTGCTTTCTTATCGGTGGTGTCGCCCTGGCCTTTGTCAGTTTGTACTGCAAATTCGCGGTCATTCTCTTTCTTTTTCGTCAACGTTCAAAGTCAAGTGTTTTGGATTGCGTGCAATAACCTTTTGTGGATGCTTGAATGCAAACGATCCCAAGCCAATTGAACTCACAAACACGCACTGGTGGGAAAATTCAATGGAATTTGATGAACTAATAATGCGAGAGCTTCGAACTTTCGCCCACACAAACTTGAATTCGAAATATTTTTTCTCAAAAGGGATAAAAACACAATTTTTTTTTATTGGGTTGCCTAAAAAGTAATTGCGGATTTTTTAAAAGAAAGTAAATGCATTTTTAATAAACCTTAGAATGAACTTTAATCAAATATATAAATGCCATTTTGTTCGATAACCTTTTGCCATCTTCCTGGCAAATTTAGTATTCCACGCTCATAGAACTTCTGGCCTTTATCTGCAAAAAACTGAAGCAAGTGCGATTTTATAGCCTCATCATTGCCGAAAGTTTTACCACTTAAGGAGTTCTGCAAAGATCGAAATAAATGGTAGTCTGATGGTGCAAGGTCAGGGCTATATGGTGGATGCATCAAAAGTTCGAAGCCAAGCTCACTCAGTTTTTGGCGAGTGACCAAAGATGTGTGCGGTCTAGCGTTGTCCTGGTGGAATATGACACCTTTACGATTGACCAATTCTAGTCGCTTCTCCTTGATGGCTGTATTCAATTTGTCCAATTGTTGACAGTGAACATCCGAATTAATCGTTTGGTTCCTTGGAAGCAGCTCAAAATATACCACACCCTTCCAATCCCACCAAACAGACAGCATAGCCTTCTTTTGGTGGATATCAGCCTTTGAAGTGGTTTGAGCTGGTTCACCATGCTTGGACTATGATCGTTTTCGACTAACGTTATTGTAAACAATCCGTTTTTCATCTCCAGTTATGATTCGTTTTAAAAACGGATCGAATTCATTGCGTTTAAGGTGCATATCACAAGCGTTGATTCGGTTTGTTAAATGAATTTCTTTCAATACATGTGGTACCCATATTAGAATTGACGCCAAACAAACAAATGTAAACAAAATTTCGCGCACTTTTTTTCTAAAGCAAGCTAAAAGTAACAGCTGATAACTGACAGAAGAAAGAATGCAATTACAGAGTCACAAGCCGTTGAAAAAATTTGTCAACGCCGACTATATTACTACTATATTACCGACAATTACTTTTTGGGCAACCCAATAATTTAGATTAAAACAAGTAAAAGCGTGTTAAGTTCGGCGGGGCCGAATCTTGGTAACCCATGGTTTATGCTTTTGATATCTGAAGGGGGGGTGGACCCTCCCGCTTACCCTATTTTTCCGAAACGCCAGATCTCGGAGAAGGGTGGAGCGATTTGAGCGAAATCTTGTGTGCTCTCTTATAGTAACCTACAAACAAAAAATTGATATCCAAATTTCGGATACCCCATCCTAGGGGGGCGTCCTACCCCCAAAACCTACCAAATATATATATACACCAATCACAACAATATGGGACTCAAATGAAAGGTATTTTAGATTAGAAAACGTATCTGATATCCAATTGTCGGACCAAGTGTTTGGGGGACCACCCCAACCCCCAAAACACCCCTAAATCACACATATTTACCGACCATGGCAATATGGGACTCAATTGAAATGTATTTGCGAGTAAAAACGGATCTGATATCTAAATGTGGGACCAAGTTTCTGGGGGTCCACCCCTTTCCCAAAAACACCCCCAGGCATCGCAATATGGGGCTTAAATAAAAGGGATTTGCAGTGCAGAATATTTGATATCCAGATGTGGGATCAAGTGTTTGGGGGCCGCCCATCCCCGAGAACATCCCCCAAAGAGGACAAATTTACGACCATAGCAATATGGGGCTCAAATGAAAGGTCTTTGGAAGTAAAGCAAGAATCTGATATCAATATTGGGGAAAAGTGTCTATGGGGCCACCCCATCCCCATAACACCACCCAAATAGGAAGTATTTGCTGACCATAGCAATTTGAGGCTCAAATAAGGAGTTTTTTTTAGAGTAGAACACGAATCTGATATATAGTTTCAAGGCCAAGTCACTGAGAGGCCGCCCCATCCCCCAAAACAACCCTCCAAAACCGAACCTGTTTGACGACTATGGAAAAATGGGGCTCAAATTAGAGGTATTTGAGTATAGGCCATGAATCTGGTATCAACATTCGGGTTCAACTTTCTAGGGGACGACCCACCACCATAACAACCCCCAAATAGGACGTATTTTCTCACCATGACAATTTGGGTCTTAAAGAGAGTGGAGCTCGCTATTGATAGTTTTTAGAGCCCATGCCTCTTAAATGAAAAGGTTTTAAGAAATTCTGGGTGTCAAATAAAGGTATTTGGGAGTAGAATACGATTCTGATATCCAAATATGTGACCATGTATTTGGGGCACCTTTAAATGGAAGGTATTTGAGATTGAAAAACTATTTTCATAACCAATTGTTGGAGCCAAGTGTTTGGGGACGCTTCATCCCATAAACTCCCCTTAAACCAATGGCAATATGAGGTTTAAATAAATGGTATTTGAGAGTAGAGCCCGATGCTGATATATTTTTCAGGGTTAAGTGTCTGGGGAACCACCCTATCCCCCAAAACACCCCTATATCTGTCATGTAAATTTATCGAAAATTGCAATTTAGGGCTCAAATGAATAGTATTTGAGAGCTGAGCACGAAATTGATACTCAGTTTCGGGACCACGTTTTTGGGTTCCACACAACACTCTTAACCCACCACTCCCAAAATCCCCATGAGAATTTTGGGCTCAAATAAAGTCTTTTAAGAATGGCCCTAAACCCTCCGAGCGAATTCATAGACCAATTAAGATCATATGGATTCAGATAAAGGCAGTTATATTGTTATACTGTTAGGACTCTCCCACTTACCCTAATTTTCAGCAATGCCAGATCTCGGAGATGAGTGGTACGATTTAACTGAAATTTTATGTGCTGTCTTATAGAAACCTACAAACAAAAATTTGGTATCCATATTTCGGATGTGATACCTTCGGGGTACCTACCAAATATATATATAGTCCAACCACGTCAATATGGGACTTAGAAAACATATCTGATATCAAATTGTCGGACCAAGTTTTTGGGGGACCACCCCAACCCCCAAAACTCTAATGACAATGACAATGGCAAGATGGGACTCAAATGAATGGCATTTGCGAGTAGATTACGAATTTGATATCCAAATTTGGACCAATTTCGTGGGTGTCTAGCCCTTCCCCACAACACCCCTCAAAGGGGACAAGTTTACATTCATAGCAATATGGGGCTTAAATGAAAAGTCTTTGGGAGTAATGCACAAATCGAATACCAATATTCGGGAAAAAGTGTTAATGGGTCACCCCAACCCCATAAAATCACCCAAATGGGATATGGGGCTCAAATAAGAGATATTTTAGAGTAAAACAAGAATCTCATATATATTTTCAGGGCCAAGTCACTGAGTGGCCGCCCCATCCCTCAAAACAGCCTCCAAAACGGTCATGTTTCCTGACTATGGAAATATCGGGCTCAAATGAAAGGTAATTGGGAGTAGACTAGACAAGTAAAGGTATTTGGGAGTATAATAAGAATCTGATATCCAAAAGTGGAACAATGTATTTGGGGCATCGCCCCTTCCCCCAAATAGTAAAAATTTACCGACCATGGTAATAAACAATTTGGGCTCAAGTGTCTAGGGGGACTCCTCATCCCATAAACTCCCCTTAAAATAATGGCAATATGGGGTTTAAAAAATGGTTTTTGAATGTGGGGCACGATGCTAATAATTTTTAAGGGCTAAGTATCTAGGGGACCACCTCGCCCCACAAAACATCCCTAAATTGGCATACATATCTACCGATCTTGGCAATTTGGGGCTCAAATGAAAGGTATTTGGAAGTGAGGCACGAAATTCATACCCACTTACGGAACCACGTTTCTGGGGGGTCCACACCTACCAACCACCATCCTGGGACACTTTCCACTACCAAAATCCATATGATAATATCGGGCTCCTATAAAGTCTTTTAAGCTAAAATAAGTCTTTAACATCCAAACTTAAATGACAAAAAACCCTCCGAGCGAATTCATAAACGAATAATGTTATAACTGTTTCTCAAGCTATATACACATACTATTTTCGTTGCATAGTATTTCACTCAAACCTCTTTAATTGTCAAAAATAAATATTCAAAGGATAATTTTGTTCCATATAAAGTAAAAGAAGGAGCAGCGGAGCGGGCCCCTTCCTGCTAGTATATACATATATTGTATATGAACCAGTCATTCAAAGAACTTGAAAAATGCTATCCAAAGTGGAGGGTTTTAAGATTCTGCCCGATCGAACTTAGCACGCATTTACTGGTTTCATTTCATTTAGAACTCTCTGTATATGTATATTTGTTATTAAATACATAACTTCTCTTTTTTTCTTTGCAGGTACGTTCATAATTTTTTGAAGGAATTAAAAAGCAAAGTGAGTAAATCCCAGCAAACAAACATCACTGTCATTGCGCTAAAATCTTTAAATTTAAAGTTATCGGGCTGAAACTCGATAGAAACGACCGTTTGGTATGGTTTATGAGCTTGTGCCATCATTGGTTCATTTTTCTTCAAATACTTGTACTTCTACATTTTTCATGAACACTCCATTAAGGAATAGGGAATACTTCTCTCATATCCATGAGTGCAGACCGATTAATGTTTAAGCTCAGTGATAAGGGCTCTCGTTTTTTATGCCGAGTCCTAACGGCGTACTGCATAGCGACAGCACTTGGTAGCGAAGTTTTAACATGTCAGGATACCTCACGAATCGAACCAGCATTAGCAAGGGGATAATCACTGCTGAAAACTTTTTGATATTCACGGCGGGATTTGAACCCAGGCTGTGGACATGCTAACCTCTGCGGCACGGTGGTTCTCATTCTATTTGTAACACCTCGAAAGATGATCTCTGTTCCCATAAAGAATATATTTTCTTGATCTCTCTAAAATTTGAGTCGATCTAGCCATGTTGGTCCTTCCGTCCGTTCCTCCGTCAGTCGATATATAGCCTCTATACATAAAACGATTCCGGTTTAGACTTTTTTAGACCCTTGGAGCTTCAATTTTCATCCAATTTGGCTAAAATTGACACACAAAAAAATTTTGTTATGACTTCCAATATCCGTCTTAAGTATGATCCAATGGGTCTGATAAACTGACAATTTTCATGCGATTTGGCTGATATTTGTCAGACTTCTGTTCTGACTTCCTGCATCCGTGCAAAGTATGATCCGAATTGCTTTATATACTGATAAAGTCCTCACATAAGCCGATTTACGACTTCCAACTCTGAGGCAAAGTGTGGTTCAGATTGGTCTATAACCTGCTTTATGTATATAGCTCCGACATTAACCGATCTCACGATTTGGCATCCTGAGCCATTGGAAGGCGTTTTTTTGGCCGATTTAGCTAAAATTTTACACGTAAAATTCTGTTACGACTTCCAACAACAATTTGATAACTTACTTTTACATTAATTGGCTATGACAGAATATTTGTTCCACTAGCCGAACGTAGAATAGCGTTCCAATCCCCTCGATCTTCTGCGCTCATTCTAAAATCTCTAGACACCACCACTTGATCTTTCCAACGAGCTTTTGGTCTTCCCGGTTTGCATGCACCTCCGTGTTCGCCCTCTAAAGACTTCTTTGCTGGAGCTTCTTCATCCATTCTGACAACATGATCTAGCCAACGCAGCCGTTGTACTTTGATGCGTGTAACTATGCTATCGTCGTCATACAGCTCGTGGTTCATACGTTGCCTATATTCTCCATTTACGCAAACTGGTCCATATATTTTTCGAAGAATCCTTCTTTCAAATACTCCAAGCACAGACTTGAACGCGTATCAGCAAGTGTCATCCTGCAAAGTCTTATTAATTCTGCAGGGATACCAAACTCAGACATAGCTTGAAATACCGTTGAACGTAAAAGAGTATCGAAGATGGCTTTGAAGTCAACAAAGAGATGGTAGGTGTTGATTTGTCCTTCTCGGGTCTTTTCCAAGATTTGGCGCAGTGTGAATATCAGGTCCAGGGTGAATTTACCAGGTCGGCTTTTGACCTGGTGATAAGGCCCAATTGTCTCATTGAATTTAGGTTTTAATCTTTCACACAGCTCGCTCGAGAGTATCTTGTATGCGATGGGGAGGAGACTTATTCCTCCGTAGTTGACACATTCCGTCTTGTCTCCTTTCTTGTGTACGGGACATAGAATGCTGAGGTTCCAATCATCGGGTATGCGTTCTTCTAGCCAGATTGCGTGTTGCCTCCGGTTTTAAATAGTTCATCGTGTAACCCGTCGGCTCCTGCTGCCTTGTTGTTGTTTAGTCGGATCACTGCTACTTGAACCTCATTCTGACTAGGAGGTAAACATTCTATACCATCATTAGGGATTGGTTCTGCGGTATCCTCTTCGCCGCCAACGTCGGACACTAACAGTTGGGTAAAATGTTCTTTCCATATCCTCAGCATGTTATCTATGTCAGTTATCAGATTTCCTTCTTTGTCTCTGCAGGAGGATGTGCCTGCACCAAAGCCATCGGTTTGATGTTTAATTCTTTGGTAGAATTTCCGGACTTCATTCTGACTCCTGTACATCTCAATTCGCTCACAGTCACGTCCTTCCATTTCCTTTTTCTTTCTGCGGAATAGACGTTTCACCTCTAGCCTTTTCTCCCGAAACCTCTCCTCCATCTGGCGTGTTGCTACTGATTGCAGGGTTGCTCTATATGCCACATTCTTGGCTTCAGTAGCATCTCGACACGCTTGGTCGTACCATAGGTTTCTTGGAGGAGGCTTTCGGTACCCAAGTGCGGATTTAGCGTCATTTTCCATGAAGTGGGCAATAGTTTGCCACTGCACCATTATATCATTGGAGCAAGGAGTGCTTTCATCAAGCAGTTGAGTAAGTCGAGTGGAGTATGGCGCTGCCATCTGTTGTGTTTGCAGCTTTTCAATGTCCAGCTTCCGTGCAGTGTCAGATCGTACTTTTCTCGCCATATTCAAACGGGTGCGAACCTTTGCTGCAACAAGGTAATGATCGGAGTACATATTCGCTCCACGGTCGTACGCTGGATGAATGCCCTCCATCTATCACAACGTGATCAATTTGCTTTCCCGTGTTTTGATCAGGTGACAGCCATGTGGCTTTGTGAATATTTTTATGTTGAAATCTGGTGCTTCTAACTACCATGTTTTTTGCCAAGGCGAAATCTATCAGCCTCAACCCATTACTGGACGTTATCTCGTGGAGGCTTAACTTTCCGACGGTTGGACCAAAAATGTCTTCCTTCCCTATCTTCGCATTAAAATCTCCCAGAACGATTTTAATATCATGAGCGGGGCAGCAGTCATATTCTCTCTCTAGGCGCTCGTAGAAAATATCCTTGGTCTGCTCGTCTTTGTCTTGAAAAATTTGAAAAATTGGCTTTTATGCGGATTCTGAATCATCCACCGGAGATAGGCTGGAGACAAGGTGTTTCAGTCTCCGACTAACCACAAATCCACAGCCAAATTCATGCCTCGTGTTATGGCAGCTATAGTATAGTTCGTCACCGTTTGGTGTTGTAGCGACGCCAGTCCATCGCACTTCCTGTAAGGCGGTAACATCTGCCTTGTACTTCTCTAATACATCCGCCAGCGCGTATACTGCACCTTCTCTATAAAAAGTGCGGACATTCCAGGTGCAGATCCGCATATCATGGTCCTTTTTTCGATTGCGTGGGTCGTCAACGCTGGAGGGGTCCGTTTTTACTATTCCTTTGTTTCTCAGTTTCTCATTGTAGTTCTCATAGTTTTCCGGGGGCGGGTTACTGGCCCAGCGCCTCGAACTGCATGGGTTTTGTGCACATGTATCCCTCGTTGTGGCGAGCCGACGCGACTTATTATTGAACAGTAGTTAGATGTTTGGATCGCCGTCCACCAGACCACAACACCATATAGCATTATGGATCTGCAGTGTCAGACTTGGGAATTGAATGTTTTGGGAAAACGAATTGCGAGCGTCGTTTTTATACTGGAAATCTCTCTCTATACATCCGAACGAGGCGAACAAGCTTCTAAGAGAGGTGTCTACACCAAAAGAAATATTTCTACGGCTGAGCGAACAAGGCCAGTGAGAGGTGAATGCCCGCGAATAGGAAGCACGATCCGAGCTGGCAACAAGCTCCATAGCAGGTTGTAGGGAAATTATAAGAGCTACTCCTTGTATGGTCAGCTATGTAAACAAGTTCATAAGAGCGGGGTAGAAAAATGAACAAGCCTGACATTTGAACTTAAACAACCTCTTGCTGATATACGAAAATAGTTGTCTTTTCCACCCTTTTCAAAATATTGAAAATATTCTTTTTTATTGCAATGCACCAAATTTTTCGAGCTTGCTTATATCTTATCCTATAAAATCTAAAAAAAGTTCCACTGCCATTAATTTAAAAAAAAAAATTAAAACAAGTAAAAGCGTGCTAAGTTCGGCCGGGCCGAATCTTATATACCCTCCACCATGGAGCGCATTTGTCAGTTCTTTTCCCGGCATCTCTTCTTAGGCAAAAAATGATATAAGAAATGAAAGAAAGAAAAATCTGCTATTAGAGCGATATCAAGATATGATCCGGTTTAGACCACAATTAAATTATATGTTGGAGACCTGTGTAAAATGTCAGCCAATTCGAATAAGAATTGCGCCCTTTGGGGGCTCAAAAAGTAAAATAGAGAGATCGATTTATATGGGAGCTCTATCAGGATATAGACCGATTCAGACCATAATAAACACATATGTTGATGGTCATGAGAGGATCCGACGTACAAAATTTCAGGCAAATCGGATAAGAATTGCGCTCTCTATATGCCCAAGAAGTCAAGACCCAAGATCGGTTTATATGGCAGCTACATCAGGTTATGAACCGATTTGACCCATACTTGGCACAGTTGTTGGATATCATAACAAAACACGTGGTGCAAAATTTCATTCTAATCGGATAAGAATTGCGCATTCTAGAGCCTCAAGAAGTCAAGACCCAAGATCGGTTTATATGACAGCTATACTAGGTAATGGCCCGCATTGAACCATACTTAGCACAGTTGTTAGAAGTTATACTAAAACACTATGTGCAAAATTTCAGTCTAGTCGGATGAGAATTGCGCCCTCTAGAGGCTCAAGAAGTCAAGACCCAAGATCGGTTTATATGGCAGCTATATCAGGTTATAGACCGATTTGAACCACACTTGGCACAGTTATTGGATATCACAACAAAACACTTCGTGCAAAATTTCATTCCAATCGGATAGGAATTGCGCACTCTAGAGGCTCAAGAAGTCAAGACCCCAGATCGGTTTATATGGCAGCTATATCAGGTTATAAACCGATTTGAACCATACTTGGCACAGTTGTTGGATATAATAACGAAACACGTCGTGCAAATTTTCATTCCAATCGGATAAGAATTGCGCACTCTAGAGGCTCAGGAAGTCAAGACCCAAGATCGGTTTATATGGTAGCTATATCAGGTTATGAACCGATTTGAACCATACTTGGCACAGTTGTTGGTTATCATAACAAAATACGTCGTGCAAAATTTCATCCCAATCGGATAAGAATTGCGCACTCTAGAGGCTCAAGAAGTCAAGACCCAAGATCGGTTTATATGGCAGCTATATCAAAACATGGACCGATATGGCCCATTTACAATACCAACCGACCTACACTATTAAGAAGTATTTGTGCAAAATTTCAAGTGGCTAGCTTTACTCCTTCGGAAGTTAGCGTGCTTTCGACAGACAGACGGACGGACGGACGGACGGACGGACGGACAGACGGACGGACATGGCTAGATCGACATAAAATTTCACGACGATCAAGAATATATATACTTTATAGGGTCTCAGACGAATATTTCGAGTAGTTACAATCAGAATGACGAAATTAGTATACCCCCCATCTTATGGTGGAGGGTATAAAAAAACAAAGTAAATAAAAGTGTGTTTTATTTTTACTTCATTAACACCTCAGGCCAGCTTTTGTCATTGAACTGTTGTCGTTTTTTGCATTGTTTAATTTTTTTTTTACATTTTAAGGCGATAAAGGAAAGTTGTAAAACAAAAGTGCAAAAAAAGCAACTGGTTTAAGCACAACAAAAAAAGACAAAAATTAAACAAATGAATAAACAAATATGTATGTATACGAAACGTTTGTAACAACAGAAATCGTGAGGCACGAACATTGAACATGGTCTGAAGCGAAAAACCACAAAAGAAAATATTACTCGTATACTTATATGAGTGCAATTTTTTCAGCGATCATTGAATCACCCACCACTGCTTTTTTGCAATCAGCAACAAAGGAAAAAGTTTTAACTCAAAATAAAAAAAAAAACGAAATGTGTATACGAATTGTGGTTACAGCTTTTTCTTCATGATGCTTTGCTACGTTGATTGGCTGGAATTTTTTGTACTAACCACCCTAGAATGGGATTTGTATCTAAATCACTATTATGGAGGGTATTATAATTTGGTGAATTTTTATACCCACCACCGTAGGATAGGGGGTATATTCATTGAGTCATTCCGTTTGCAACACATCGAAATATCAATTTCCGACCCTACAAAGTATATATATTTCGGATCGTCGTAAAATTCTAAGACGATTTAAAGATGTCCGTGTTTGTCCGTCTATCCGTCTGTTGTAATCGCTCTACAGCCTTCAAAAATTGAGGTTTTGAGCTGAAATTTGACACAGATACTTTTATTTTTGATGCACGCTGGTTAAGTTCTTGAACGGGCCAAATCGGACCATATTTGGATATATAGCTGCTATATAGACCGATCTGCCGATAAAGGGTCTAATGCCCATAAATACTTTGCTTCGCTGAAATTTGAAACAGTGTGTTAATTTAAGCCTCCCGACATCTGACCTAAATATGGTTCAGATCGGACTTTAATTAGATATAGCTGCCATATAGACCAATCCCCCGATTAAAAGTCTGAAGCGCATAAAAGCTTTATTTTTTAACCGATTTCGCTGAAACTTGAAACTGTAAGTAGTTTTAGGTCACCCGACATCTGACCTAAAAGTGGATTAAATCGGACTATATTAAGATATAGCTGCCATATAGACCGATCTGTCGATAAAGGGTCTAAAGCCCATAAAAGCTTTATTTATTACCCGATTTCGCTTAAATTTAAAATAGTGGGTTAATTTTAGCCTCCCGACATCTGACTATATTTAGATATAGCTGCCATATAGACCGATCTCCAAATGAAGGGTCTGAAGCCCATAAAAGCATTGTTTTAAAACAATGAGTAGCCTTCCAATATAGGACCCAAATATGGTTCAGATCGGACTATATTAAGATATAGCTGCCATATAGACCGATCTATCGATATAGGGGCTAAAGCCCATAAAAGCTTTATTTTTTATCAGATTTCGCTGATATTTTTTTCTAATATCCAGCAGTTGGCTTAATAGACATATTCACTAATGAATTCGAATCACGACTAAAAAGGCATTATAATATTTTGCTAAACAACTGGATCTGAACTTATCCACCAGTATGCTGAATTAGAGATTATACGAGTGTCAAATTAAAGGCCCTAAAGTTCTTGAAGAAAAAATCATTGCCACCAAATGCATTAAAAAATGTTATGCATCTCTGTAGGGTATGAGACATGCAGAAGCGACTCACTCGCTAATAGAGTATCTGTTGTGACACTCTATAGTGAAGACTCTTCGCTGGTTGTCCTGGTAGCCAAGATGTTAGCGATTTATGTTATCCAGTGCGCGAATCGTCGGTTTAATTCCCACCAGGGGATTTAGTATGCCGCTAACTGTAATATCACAATGAACTTAAATCGTCTAGGTGAATCTTGTGGAATGTCCCACCACCATAGGATGGGGGGTATATATTGGGTTGCCCAAAAAGTAATTGCGGATTTTTCATATAGTCGGCGTTGACAAATTTGTTCACAGCTTGTGACTCTGTAATTGCATTCTTTCTTCTGTCAGTTATCAGCTGTTACTTTTACCTTGCTTTAGGAAAAAAGTGTAAAAAAAGTATAATTGATTAAAGTTCATTCTAAGTTTTATTGAAAATGCATATACTTTCTTTTAAAAAATCCGCAATTACTTTTTGGGCAACCCAATATATTTTGTCATTCATCTTGCAACACACCAAAGATCCATTTCAAAGCATACAAAAAATTCTAAGATTGATGAACGATTTCTGTGTATCTAGTCTTCCATAAGTTGTTATCGCCCTGCAGCCTTCAAAAAAGAGATATTGGACTGAAATTTTGCACAGATCCCTGTTTTTTTCATATGTCCATTAAGTTTTCCAACAGGCCAGGATTAGGTAAAGGTAGTTTCTAACTACCTAGAGTAGCTCACCCCGAAAGATGAGTTCACTTGGAGGACGGCTCATTGTGGTATCCAGCAAGAAAAAGTACAGAAGGAATAAGGAAGGCATGGTGGAAAATCATGATGATAGACACACAGCCCTCCTTTCCATCCGAAGCAAAGACAGGGAATTAAAAAGACTTGAAAAATGAAAAATATAGGAAAAAAGAAATATAATAGGGAGTAAACGCTCTATCCACCACGTCACAACGCGAGTGTTTCCCATACTCACTCACTGAAGTAATCACTCTGCGCATGCATGACAGCGTGTTGAAGATTTTATCGAACCCCTCTTCGAATCAAATTCGTCTCTTCCACGTATTTAAGGAGATACCCCAGAGACACATCTGCAAGTTTGCCGAGATCGGAGAAGAACTGCCTCCCTAGGATGGAAAGCCTATGCACCTGTAAAAACGGGTATAAAGAGAGCAGGAGTTGATCGTATTCTCCTCATTCTCATCAAGACATCGTTCACAGTAGTCATTGTGAGGGACTCCCATGAGCGCGGCCGTATGGCGTATGGCACATAGCCCGGCAATGACTCCTGCAATCATACTCAGTGACCCCTTATTGTCGACAACCAACTCCCTCGTTCTCCTAAGTAATCCTAGTAATCCTCCTAGTAATCACTCTGCGCATGCATGACAGCGTGTTGAAGATTTTATCGAACCCCTCTTCGAATCAAATTCGTCTCTTCCACGTATTTAAGGAGATACCCCAGAGACACATCTGCAAGTTTGCCGAGATCGGAGAAGAACTGCCTCCCTAGGATGGAAAGCCTATGCACCTGTAAAAACGGGTATAAAGAGAGCAGGAGTTGATCGTATTCTCCTCATTCTCATCAAGACATCGTTCACAGTAGTCATTGTGAGGGACTCCCATGAGCGCGGCCGTATGGCGTATGGCACATAGCCCGGCAATGACTCCTGCAATCATACTCAGTGACCCCTTATTGTCGACAACCAACTCCCTCGTTCTCCTCTGGTCAACACCAGGCAAGAGTGACCTGACAATCTGACATCCATCCATAGACCCCCACCCTGCCTCCGCACTGACCATCTCCTCTACTTTTCAATTCATGACCGGTCACAGGTCTGCTTTCCGTGGAGTATCCCCTCCTGGCCTACTTGTCTGCCTTCTTATTTCCAAGAACACCGATGTGTCCGCGAACCAACACAACGTCAGGAGTCCGTTTAGGGCCCTCAAATTCGATGTTCACATATATCCCGAGTTTCAAAGGTGTCAGGTCCACTCTCGGTATCTGTTTTTCCGCCAATGTAATGGCACAAACCTCTAGCTAATAGATCGTGCACTCGTCCGGCAGTCTAACTTACATAAACCCACAGGCTCTTCCCTGACTCCATCCTGAAGACTTCAGTGAAGATCGTGGTCTCATCCAGCTCAAACACAGCATCCGCCTCTCACTTCTCCCATTCGGGAAAGCGAATCCGGAACAACTTTTGCCGAATCGATCATTATGACAGACAGTCCGAGACCCTCGTCAGCGAATCTCCTGCATCTATGGCCTCCAGAATGTAGCGGTGGCCGTGTACGCCTTCTCTCAGTATGCCAAGTTCATATGTCAGCACTGGTCTTACAAAGGCCGTGCACATCCAGTATATCATCTTCAGGCTAACTCCCCACTTCCTGCCGAACATCCTTGTGTATCCTTCCATCCGTATTCCTTTTCCAGGACAGTTTCGAATCGAGGACTAAGTGTTTGGGCTGCTTTGACAATTGCAGAGTTGTCCCGAGACAACTCCGAGTGTAGAGCACCAACTCCGTCCTCCTTGGGTTTATTCTCAACCAATTGCTCGTAGCTCATCTTGATAGCCTCCACAGTGACATTTCCATAATCTTGCTTTTCGTCGACAGACATCTGCCTCGAATCAATAGGACGATGCTCAGTGTTGCCTTAGTGTATTCGTTGGACAAAAATACTTACAGTTAACATAAAGCTCCAAAATTTTACGCACAAATATATTTGAGTATAATATAGAAAAAAGTGGAATATGGTTCAAATTGGTCTATACCCTGATATAGCTCCCATATAAGGCGATCTCCCGATTTGACTTCATACTCCGGATTTAACTTCTTGAGCCTCCAGAGGTCGCAATTATTATCCGATTTGTCTGTAATTTTACATGATGACATCTGTTAAGAATCTCAACCACTACCACAGTATGGTCCTAATCGGTCAATAAGTTGATACAACTCTCATAAAAACCGATCTCCCTAGCTTTTAACCCTCAAACTCCCCGTGCGGTCCGGGGCAGCGACTATTAACCTTATCTCCACGTTATTAAATGCTTCCACAATATCGAGGAAGGCCACCATCGTGTACTTTTTCTTTCGGAGAGACGGTCCAAATGCGATCATATATTGATATAGCTACCATCAGACTAATCTGATTTTTAACAGTGCGTCGGACTAGGATCCCCTATGTCCAGACCGACTCTGAACCATAGTCGGACTATATTTAGATATATGAGCTGTCAGGAGGAGACCACCATGGCGCAAAGGTTAGCATGTCTGCCTGTGAGGCTGAACGCCTGGTTTCAAATCCCGACGTGAGCATCAAAAAAAATTTTTTCAGCACTGGTTATACCCTTACTAATGCTGGCTACATTTGTAAGGAATCCTGCAGTGTTGAAACATCTCTACTTAGTGGTGTCGCTATGCGGCACGCCGTTCGGACTTGGCATAAAAAAGGAGGCCTCTTTTCATTGAGCTTAAACTTTAATCAGACTGCACTCAATGATATGAGAGAAGTATGCCCTGTTCCTTAGTGGAATGTTCATGGGAAATTTAATATTTAGTTAGCTGCCAGTAAGACCGAACTGCTGATTTTGAGTCTTAAGTTCATAATAGGTGCATTTAAATGGTGAGTTGGACTTGAAACCCCACGTCCAGACTGAATATGGTTTAGATCGGACAATATTTGAAAATAGCTGCCTTATTGACTTATCTGCCAATTTGGGGACTTAGGCACATGAAAGCCGAATTTATTATTCCAATTCTCTGAAATTTGGAATAGTGGGTCGCCCAAGGCCCTCCCCCATATCCGAAGCGAATATGGAGATCGTATATATGTATATGTAGCTACCATAGAAGCCGATCACCCGATTTTGGGTCTTAAGTCTATAAATTCCGCATTTATTGCTCGATTTTGCTGAAATTTGGAATTGGGTTGAGTGAATTGGGCTAGGCTCTACGACCTGCTATCCGTTTTGCTTGTTCAACAATGCTTGATTCAATAACAAACAGAGACACGGAAAACGCTAGAACGACTCAAAATATTATTCTGAGTTGATCAAATGCCCCCGTAAATTCCATTAAGGTTCGGTGGCAAACTTTTCATATATTAATTGGTGATGTCCGATTTAAGTTTAAGCTCATTGACAAGGGACCTTCTTTTTATAACCGAGTCTGAATGGCGTGCCGCAGGGCGACACCTCGTTGGGGAGAAGTTTTTACATGGCATAGAATCTCACAAATGTCGCCAGCATCATAATGCCTGTACCACCTGTAAAATTTTTTTTCTGATTTTCTCGCCTGGACCCGAACCCTCGCCTTCATGCTAACCTCTGCGCCGCGGTGGGCTCCATTCCGAGTTGATCAGTATGCATATTAATGGGTCTATACTTCTACTTTCTACGTGTTTAGGGTACAAATAGCCCCTTTGTATACAAATAGCCTCGCCTGGTTTACAAATACCCTCCTCTCGTGTATATGGTTTAAGTGAAAACCGATGAACAACATAACATTTCTGAATAAAAAATAAAATTTTCTCTCTACAAGTATCACTACTCTTTGCAAAAAAAAAAACCCAGAATGTAGCAATTACAGTAAGTAGACATTTTCATTCAATTTGTGATGGCAATTTACCCTCATGGTATTTTGTATGCTCATTACTGATTATAGTCAAATAGAAATTAAAAGCGAGAAAAACAATTCCAGCTATGCCCCATTCCCCTGGGTACGAACTAACACAAAAAGTTACATAATCTAACAATGGCGGTTGAAGTTCAATGCCATGTTCACAAGCACTAATTGCTGGTACTGCTTCACCTGCATATTAATTTAAGTTTTATTGGGTTATTATTTAGCATTACATTTGTAACATTTTGTATATTTTTGCTCACATTAACATACGCGTAGAACAGAAGCAAATAAGCGGTATATGCTAAACTTTACGGAAACAATTCATTCACTGTCTAAACAAATGATAAGGTTTCGTGTGAAGCACGTACATATTATGGGAGACGTTAGATGGATGGTTAGACGTTACAAACATTTGAACACTTTTATGTAAGCGACAAATTAGGCACGCACTCTACAATTCATTGGTATGCTATACTATTATTATTTGGTTAGGTTGAATGGGTAGGCCGCTAATAGGGTGATAGCCTAGTTAGAAGATTGAGAGTACACTAATAGAAAACAAGTAAGAGCGTGCTAAGTTCGGCCGGGCCGAATCTTATATACCCTCCACCATGGATCGCATTTGTCGAGTTCTATGCGCGGTATCTGTTAATGGTGCTATACCAAGTTGTAGTAGGGTTCTGATCATAACTGAATGCTGAACATTCTAGAAGTGATCGGTTTATATGGGAGCTATATCATGCTATAGATCGATTCAGACCATATTAGACACGTATGTTGAAGGTCATGAGAGAAGCCGTTGTACAAAATTTTTTACAAATCGGATGGGAATAGCGCCCTCTAGGGGCTCAAGAAGTCAAGATTCCAGATCGGTTTATATTGTAGCTATATAAGGTTATGCACCATACTTAGCACAGTTATTGAAAGTCATAACAAAACACTTCATGTAAAATTTCAGCCAAATCAAATGAGATTTGCGCGCTCTATTTGCTCAAGAAGTCTAGATCCAAGATCGGTTTATATGACAGCTATACCAGATTATGAACCGATTTAAATGGTACTAAACACAGTTGTTGGAAGTGATACCAAAACACTACGTGCAAAGTTTCAATCAAATCTGATGAGAATTGCGCCCTCTATTGGCTCAAGAAGTCAAGATCCAAGATTGGTTTATATGACAGCTATACCAGAATACGAACCGATTTGAATCGTACTTGACACTATTATTGAAAGTTATAACAAAACACCGAATGTAAAATTGCAGCCAAATCGGACAAGAATTGCGCCCTCTAGAGGCTCGGTTCGGTTTATATGGCAGCTATATCCAAACATTGACCGATATGAACTATACTTAGGGCAATTGTTGGAAGTGATACCAAATTTCAGTCAAATCGTGCAAATTTCAGTCAAATCGGACGAGAATTACGCCCTCTAGAGGCTCAAGAAGTCAAGACCCAAGATCGGGTTATATGGCAGCTATATCAAACATGGACCGATTTGGGCCATTTACAATCTCAACTGACCGACACTAATAAAAAGTATTTGTGCAAAATTTCAAGCGGCAAGCTTTACTCCTTCGAAAGTTAGCGTGCATTCAACAGACGGACGGATAGACGGACATGGCTAGATAGACTTAAAATAACTTGACGATCATGAATATATATACTCTATGGGTCCCAGACACATATTTCAAGGTAATACATTAGAATGACGAAATTAGTACACCCCCATCCTATGGTGGAGGGTATAAAAACGTTTCAAAGCCATGCACCAATGGTGTCAATATCATAAGCAGGCGTTGTTAAAATTATTAACAACATGCGGGGATGATTTTGTGAACGAGCGATGTTGACTTCATGCACCGCCCGTTATGAACATCATCCCCATAGAATGTGTATGTATACCAACTTTAAGCTTAAATGACTCTTAAGCAGTATTTGTACATAGGCGGCTGTGGTGCAATAAGGTTAGGGGTTGTACACACACAATCATGGGATGAATGGAAAATAGGTTGGATTTGTGGCAGCACAAAAATATCTTTTGCAATCTTTCAACAAATCTGTGCAAAACACTTTGTCAGAATGTGATCGGCTGTGGGCAGTTTCTAACGTTTCGTTCACAAACAACTGTTGTTGATTTATGAACATTTGTGGTTAATCTAAAAACAACTGTGTGTGTTGACCCACTTTTAAGAACCAATGGGGTCAAATTGACAACGTTGTGCTTGATTTTTATCTCTGGGTGTAAAAATTTAGCAAAAATGAACTTGGTTGAAGGGAAAAATTTTGCTCTACGTGCCATATTTTTGCCAAACCAGGCAAAAATGTAAGCTTCTCGCGGCCGTAGAAGGCTAATTAGGAGATCGATTTTTATGGGAGCTTTATCATGTTATACACTGATTTGTGCCATACATATCACGATAGTTGGAAGTCAATATAAAACTGCGTGCAAAATTTCAGCCAAATCGGACAACAACTGCGGCCCTTGGAAGCCGCAGTTGTTGTCCGATAGGTATCAAATAGGGAGATTGGTTTATATGGGAGCTTTATCGGGTTATAAACCGATTTGGATCGTACTAAGCGTGGTTGCTAGAAGCCGTAACAGAACATCACTTGCTAATTTTCATTCAAATCAGAAAACAATTGCGGCTTCCAGTGGCTGAAAATCTAAATCACGGATTTTTAAAGTAATAACAGAACACTACGTGCAAAATTCCAGCAATATCGGGAAACAATTGCGGTTTCCAGGTCTCAAGATCTAAAATGGAGAGAGAGGTTAATATGGAAACAATTTCGATTGTAGGTTAATATGGAAAAAATTTCGATCGTACTTGACATGGTGGTTGAAAGTCGTTACAAAATACTGCGCGCCAAATTTTAGCCAAATAGAATAACAATGACGGCATCTAGACGCTCAAGGCCTCAAATCAGGAGATCGGTTTATGTGGGAGCTATACCATGTTTTAAACCGTTTTGATTTGAAGTTGGCCCGATTTTTGGAAGTCGTAATAGAATACTACACCCAAAATTTCAGCCAATCGCACAACAATTGCGGCTTCCAGCGCCTCCTGATAACAAATCAGGAGGTGAGTCTATAGTGGAGCTGTATCAAGTTGTAGACCAATTTGGACTGTATTTGAGGCTTCTAGGGACTCAAGATATCAAATCGAAGGACCACATTATAAGGGAGCTATATACAAATCCAAACCGATATAGCCCATTTGCAATCCCCAATGTCCTACATCAATTAACAGTTTCTGTGCAAAATTTCACGCGGATATCTTTATTCGTTCGATCGCTTTCGTGGTTTCGACAAACGGACTAAATCGACAAGAGGATCAAGAATATATAAACTTTATACGGTCGCAGATCAATATCTCGATCTGTTACAAAGGGAATGACTAGAATAGTATACCCCTCCTTGTATAGACACCACTATAAAAAGATATAGTCGAGAGGCGACAAAAGAAGTTTATGTGTACACCTTTTAAACCACATCTTTAATATGCGTATCCCAAAGGAATAAAGGCCGACCCACTAGTACCTGAGTTGGTAGCGTTCTTGCATTAGTCGTGCGGGGGCCGTGTGCTCAATTCCCACCAGAAACTTTGAGCAGACGCTACCGTAAATTCACAATGAACCAAAATTGACTTAGTGAGTGTATTTAAAGACTGCAACTCAATTCCTTGCAAGAATGCAGGTTCTGTGTCTCTCATTCCGCGCATCCTTGAGCAGCAGTTCATACGAACGACGCACAGTGGGAGAAAACTGAAAAAACTAGTTCAAATTTATGACGTCTGAGAGATATCTCTTTGAAATATTCAGTGCTGAGGTCGTGTGCAAAATTTCAAGGCGGACATAAATTATTTTTAAGTTTTTAAGGACACTCTTAGCTGCAAAATGCGTGGTAAGCATGGCATTATCCAGCAAAGAAAAAAATTTGGAAATCGGACCACAAACGAAGATTTGGCAACCCAAACAAATTTTCGAAATACCGAGGTGACCAACTTAATGGGCCCGACACCTAGGCGGACAACCTAGGGGCTTGAAATTTAGCGCACAATCTTGCTTACACCTCAGCACTAACAATTCGAAATTTCAAATAGATATCTGTACCCGTTCTCACACGGCATATTATTTACTAGTTTTTTTTTTTCGATTTTCTCCCACTGTTCGACGCTTCTTCACACCCTTGGTTACTGGTTAAGAACTGTAGTAAATCCCCTTGCCGGTAGGCTTTAAAAATGTGGATGATATTTCCTCAAACAAGTTTTCAGCAACAACTGCCAAGCCGTCTCCTGAATCCCCAACAACACTGCTTTTAACACCTTAAGACTCACTCTACACTCATAGAATAAAGTTTGCTGAATATAGCAAACACTGTCTACTAAATATTAGCAGTTAATTGTGCTGCTATTGTAGCAGTAGTTCTGCTATTACAGCAGTAGTGCTGCAATTTTAGAGTAGCAGGCTTACTTCTGAAAAGTCTGTTATTTACTGAAAATGACTGCTGCTTAATTATGAAGGGGATGTTAGAAGAAAAATAGAACACATATGTAAATGTATGTCTCAGTGGATTTTTATAATCACCACTGAATAAAGTATACTTTCCCAACCCTTTTTTCTTTAAATTTAGATACAAAAGGCCAAGCCAGTCATGTGCACATTAGTAAAGCAATAACAAAGAATGCAGGCTAACTCATCTATACTGCTATTTTTGCAAACATTTTTGCCGTTTTGAATAATACATTTGGTTAAGTGTACCAAATCCGTTGGACAGTGACTTAGACTTGCTGAGGTCTTGAGGCAACCGAAGTTTAATACCAACAGTGCTTGCCTCATCATCATTGCCATCGAACCTACTAATCTTCCAGATTCAGAATAGGAAGGACTTCTTGGTATCCATGCGTGTACCATTTATCGAAAAAATCTTCTTTCTTGACTAAATCCACTAATAGCCTGATTTTTTCAATCTTTTTGGAAGCTTTTAGTTTCACTCAGCCCCGATACCAAGCAATTTCGCTAGGACGTCTGACAATAACCATCCCCAAACTGCCCATAGCGATGTTAGCAAAGGGACCCAAATTACTATTGATCGTCTTATTTCTTTTGGTGTTGGGATGCATGTCAGGTAACCGCAGTCATTTGACTGACTGCTGTGCCATTTCCGAATCCAGATGTGTAGCATTTGGGTAGCCTGTGCAGCAAATCTTTGAGCCTTATTAAGAGAGCCCCTCTTCTTAACGGTGAGAGAGAAGCGTGGTGCAAATGATGTAACAGCGTTGCGTCTTAAAAGATTGTTTGCCAGAGAAGGCCAATGGCCTAAGCAAATTACAGGCTTACGAGGATAAGATATGGTCAGTCTTGTCCTCTAGACCCGAATTAGGTGTCTTACAGCTACCTGTCGTCCAGTGTAGCTTGGCAGGGGATAGCTGTGAGCACCACACAAGCTGGAACATTGAGGTCCGATCTGTGTGGTGTTCATTGCTCTCATGAGAAGCTTAGCTGCGAGCTATCGGGCTCGTCCACATGTTGCGGATAGTGGAATGCTCCATCCGGAGTAGCTGTAACTGCAGTCGCGGACAATCAGCGGTATCGAGTGGAGAGTCTCAGTGAGAGTACGGGTCGCACCGGCTCTTGCTTAAATACTGAGTGCCTTTGATACTCGATATGACAGGGCGAGTTACTGGCGCCTTTAAATAACCAATGACCACGCTGTTCCCGCGGCGATCGGTCTTTTGGACCGGAACAAGCTTGACGAGGATCGCCAGCTCCACATGAAAATGTGATTAAGACAACAACAACAGCCTGATACCACCACCACCATTGAAGTCCATTTAAGCCTACTTTCAGAATTTTGATCTCTCGCTTCACCTACTGCTTAGAGTATAATACTGTTGTAGCTATCCTGAGAACCTCTAAAATTTCCAAATGTGAAGACCCAGCTTGTTATTGCATCGATCGACTTAGAATCACCTCTTGTTTGAGCTATCTATGTCTGTCTGTCTGTTCATGTATTCTTATGATTAAGGCACAGGTCGTATTTGTTGTCTGAACGCTGTTGATTTTGGTACAAAATTGGTAGGTTGACCTCAATAGGTTCTTCCAATATATAAATACCAACTTAATTACTGAAAAAATCGTTGATGGAAAATCCAAATGGGGTATGTATTATTGGTGACGAATAGGTCAAGTGTCAATATAGCATCAGTCAGAGTTGAACCTATAAGTATTTTTGAGTTAAAGTTCCCAGTGATTATAACATCAGTATAACCCAGTGTTACGGCCTCCAGTACAACCTGAAGCCCATGTATGTCAATCGTATTATTCGAACGGTAGATATAACCAACTCACGATTTGAAGATAGTTCAACAAACACGTATTCTATCTGGTCCCCGAATTCAGACTTTAAACGAATTCTAGCTTTCAGGTTTCTTCTGACATAAATGGCAACACCACCTCCGCGACTTCCCCTGTTAGATCTGAACACAGTTTATCCATTTAAATTGACGAGACTGTCAGCTATGGAAGGACTAAGCCAAGTTTCCGAGAAGCATATAATATCAATGCCTGATCCTTCAAAAATATATCTAAATTCATCAATCTTCCTTACCAGACTTTTAGAATTTACATATGTGGCATATCTTTAAACCATTTCTTTGTCTAGCCAATATTCGAACCAAGTTTTTTGTTCCCTCTTTGGAATTTGTATTAAAATTACCAATTTGCATCATTTATCAATGTTAAAAAATTGAGGAATATGGTATCAGCAGCGCGATTACATAAAGAGTTTCTTTTAAGGGTGGCAAGATTGAATTTAAAACGGCTATAGGGTTTGGTTGGTATTTTTCTTAAATTTTGGTTAGAAATAACTTTCTTGAGTGGCAACACTGTTCCCAATATAAATACATGAAAACAATTTGACGGGAGCCATCGTGGTTCATAGGTTAGCATGTTCACCTATCGTGACCGAAAACCTTTGTTAAAATGCCGGTGAAAACATCATTGTTAAACAGTTTTCAGCGATGATTATCAAATACTAGGAGCTCGGCAAAATATATTCAGTTTAATGGGTAATTTTAGTAAACAAGTTCGGCCAGGTCAAATCGTCGATACCTTCAACGTGGTTTCTATTAAAAATGGACACTAGTTAACTTGAGATATACTAGAATTCTTTCTTTCTTTAATTGGCTTTGACAGAACATTTGTTCCGTGAGCCGAACTTTGAATAGGGATCTTCTGCGCTCCTTCTAAAATCTCAGACACTAAGTTTCGAGATATCTTTCACCACTTGATCTTCCCTTCGGGCTTTAGGTCGTCCCGATTTGTGTGTACCATAGTGATTGCCTTCAAAAGACTTCTTCGCTTCTTCAGCCATTGTGACTACACGAACTAGAACTCAACACAACACAAATAATTGCCGACCAAAATAGTCCCAAATTGGGACTTTTTATACCCTCCACCGTAGGATGGGGGTATACTAATTTCGTCATATTGTTTGTAACTACTCGATATATTCGTCTGACACCCCATAAGGATCGTCGTGACATTTTATATCGATCTAGCCATGTCCGTCCGTCTGTCTGTCGAAACGCTAACTTTCGAAGGAGTAAAGCTAGCCGCTTGAAATTTTACACAAATACTTTTTATTAGTGTAGGTCGATTGGGATTGTAAATGGGCCATATCGGTCCATGTTTTGATATACCTGCCATATAAACCGATCTTGGGTCTTGATTTTTGAGTCTCTAGAGGGCGCAATTCTTATCCGATTGGAATGAAATTTTGCACGACGTGTTTTGTTATGATATCCAACAACTGATATCCAAGTATGGTTCCAATCGGTCCATAACGTGATATAGCTGTCATATAAACCGATCTTCGGTCTTGACTTCTTAAGCCTCTAGAGGGCGCAATTCTTATCCGAATTGGCTGAATTTTTGCACTAAGTATTTTATTATGATATCCATCAACTGTGCCAAGTATGATTCAAATCGGTCCATAACCTGATATAGCTGTCATATATACCGATCTAGGGTCTTGACTTCTTGAGCCTTTAGAGGGCGCAATTCTTATCCGATTTGAATGAATTTTTGCACGAAGTATTTTGTTATGATATCCAACAACTGTGCTAAGTATGGTTCAAATCGGTTCATAAACTCATATAGCTGTCATGTAAACAGATTTGGGGACTTGATTTCTTGACCTTCTAGAGGGCGCAATACCCATCCGATTTGGCTGACATTTTGCATGACGTATTTTATTCTTACTTTCAGCAACTGAGTCAAATAAGGTTCAGATCGGTTGATAACCTGATATAGCTGCCATATAAACCGATCTCGGATTTTAACTTATTGAGTCTCTAGAGGTCGAAATTATTATCCGATTTGCGTGATTTGCCGATTTTGTACGACGGATCCTCTCATGACCATCAACATACGTGTTTATTATTGTCTGAATCAGTCTATAGCCTGACGCAGCTCCCATATAAATCGATCTCTCTATTTTACTTCTTGAGCCCCCAACGGGCGCAATTCTTATTCGAATTGGCTGACATTTTACGCAGGTCTCCAACATGTAATTTAATTGTGGTCTAAACCGGACCATATCTTGATATCGCTCTAATAGCAGAGAAAATCTTTTCTTATATCCTTTTTTGCTTAAGAAGAGATGCCGGGAAAAGAACTCGACAAATGCGATCCATAGTGGAGGGTATATAAGATTCGGCCCGGCCGAACTTAGCACGGTTTTACTTTTTAGTCCTACAAGGGTAACACAGAGCAACATTCTCATCGCAATCTTAAAAACTATTACTCGTAGACTTTAGTTCTCTAATTGTATCTATGGTGTAGGTAGAGAAAGTCTCGATACGGTCGAGCTTAACTTTTTTTCTCCTTCTTATCCCAAAGGTAATTGATAAATTACAACATAATGAATAAATTTTTTTAGAACAAAATCCTTTGTTTTGTTCGAGTAATTTCAACTTTATTTAAAAAGCAATGCAGTCAACCTAAATCCCAAAAATAACGTTTAAAATACACAAACCGAAACCCAAATTACCATTTGTAAGTATTTTGCAATTCATAGCCTAGCAATTAGGCTTTCAAACCTATCAGCCAACTTTGTATTGCATATTTATAGGCTTAAGTGAACAATGAAAAACGATATCGCTTTTGCATGCTTCAATTGGAATTTTAAGCAAACCAATTTAATTTGCGGAAAACTTTATTTATAATCATTTCGTAAACTGGAACAACAGAATGTCACCAGCATAAGGTTAGCATAATTAATTATTCAAAAGGGGAAGAGGGCATCATCAATTAATGGAAGGTAGTGTAGAGCAAAGGACAAAGTTTTTTTAAAATTGTTTGTTAACGACACATCTCACATATGAAGAAGCAAAAGGAAAGTGAAGCTAACGAATTCTTAGAAACAATTTGTATAAAATTTCTTGAATCTCTCAATGAAATAGACTTAGCAAAGTATAAAATTTCGTGGTTGTCATTCTCAAAGTCGATCCGTAAAACATATTAAATTCGTTACACATGCAGCACACACTTGGGGCAAATAATTTGGTGGGATGTGGCATGAATTCAAAAAATTAATTGAGCGTTTTGTTAAAACTGTCAAGCAAACCTACATTTTGACATCTTTAATACATAATAGAAGCTCCACGGTACGATAGTTGATTAAATAGCTTGCTCGCCAGACCATAGCACGGTTTGTGGGTAAAATTCTCAATAATGTTTTAACTTTCTGTAATACTGACTTAGTTAGTCAATGAAATATATAATTGAAAACACAAATTAAGTTCAGCGGCACCCATCGTTATATACCCATCACTACCGGAATATATTTGAAATCCCACAGTCAACGAAATTTGTTACTCAAACTAGCAAAATAATTCCTTTTAGCAACTTTTGTTTGCCGGAAATGGCAAAGCAGACGTGACAGCTGTTGTTTTAGCAGACGTTTCCCGCTGCGATTGAGACGTTGCCCGTCGGGCCTCACCCTGAAGACTTAGATTACATACCCATAGATTCCAGTTCCAATGGAATGTGTAAGGTAGTTCCTAATACCGCTGGCTCTTCTGCTTTACAATTCCTTGGGATATCTTTGTTGCCCGGCATCCAGAACAAATAACATTTGAACCGCTCAGTCGCAGATCTCTTGGACAGTCGTGGGCGGTTAATGAATTTAGAAATATTGGGTTGCCCAAAAAGTAATTGCGGATTTTTCATATAGTCGGCGTTGACAATTTTTTTCACAGCTTGTGACTCTGTTAATGCATTCTTTCTTCTGTCAGTTATCAGCTGTTACTTTAAGCTAGCTTTAGAAAAAAAAGTGTAAAAAAAAGTATATTTGATTAAAGTTCATTCTAAGTTTTTTTAAAAATGCATTTACTTTTTGGGCAACCCAATATGTTAATGAGAGATTTAATGGCTGTCTGCAAATCGTCGTTGTAACATTATATCGTAGCACCTTCTTCTTCTTTTATTTTGGGAATCTCCCCTTAATTCACACTACAGCTGGTAACCTTTTCGATATGAGCATTTTAATCTTATATATAAAATTCAATTTGTGTTTGTTCCTTTGTTCCGTATAGACTCAAAAACGGCTGAACCGATTACCTTGAAATTTCCACAGATTGTGTAGGTTGGTCTGAAAGGATATCAGGACAGGGGGCGGACCCTCTCCCTTACCCCAAAAGTACTGCCCAAAAATAAAAGTGGACCGATCGGGACAATATGGGATTCAAATGAAGGATATTAAAGAGTAGAGTACGAATCTCAAAAAAAAGTTAGGTCCATGTACCTGGGGGCCGGCCCAGCCCCCTAAAATAGGTTTATTTGACGATCATGACAATATGAGACTCAAATGAAAGGTATTCGGGAGTGGATTACGAATATGGTCAGAAGTAGGAATAGGTTTTAGAATTTATTGATATCGGAAGGGGGCGGACCCTCCACCGATAAGGACAATATGGAAATCAAATGAAAAGTATGCGGGAGTAGATAACGAATCTGGCATACAAATTCATGTCGAAGTATAGGGGGTAACCCCACCCCCACAAATACGACCAAAAGGGTCACATTAGCAAACCACGAATATATGCGACTCGGTTTGTTTGTTCCGTATAGACTGAAAAACGGCAGAACCGATTTTCTCGAAATTTTCGCATATTGTGTATGTTGGTCTGGAAGATAACAAAGGCTATATAATTTTTCGGTATCGGAAGGGAGACGGACTCTCCCCCTTATGCCAAAAACACAACCCAAAATCATAAGTGGACCGATCGGGACAATATATGTATCAAATGAAAGGTATTGAAGAGTAGAATTCGAATATGGTATTAAAATTTGAGTCTAATTATCCATCGAGCCGCCCCAAAACTCCCACATATAGACATATTGGACGTACATTTCCATATGGGGCTCAAATGAAAGGTATTCGGGAGTAGATTTCGAATCTGGCATACAAAATCAGTTCGATGTATAGGGGCTCACGCCACCCCTTAAAAACAACATTAGACCCATTATGACTATATGCTACTTGGCTGAACCGATTTTCTTTAAATTGTCATAGATTATGTACGTCTGTCTGGAAGGAAACATTGGCTATATAATTTTTAGATATCGGGTGGAGGCGGACCCTCCCCCTTACCCCAAAAACGTGGTCCGATGGGCACAATAAGGGTATCAAATAAAAGGTATTGGAGAGCGGAAAACGAATATGGTAATAAAATTTGGGTCCAAGTACACAAAGTCCCCCCCCCCCCCCAACACAAAACTCCTCTAAACAGATATATTGATGTCAATATGCGTCTCGAATCAAAAGTATTAGGCAATATGGCATAAAACATTAGGTCCAAGTAGTGGGCGGTCACCCACCCCTAAATACCCCCAAATGGGCATATTAGCCGACCATGGCTATATGAAACTCAAATAAAAGGTATTAGGGAGTAAATTAAGAATATGACATTAAAATTTGCGTTCAAGTCTAGTTGGCGCTTTTCCTTCTAAAGATACGTCAAATGGATTATTTGATCCATTATGATAATATGGGACTCAAATGAAAGGTATTTGAGAGTAGAAAACGAATTTGATATCCAATTTTGGAGCGTTTTGGGATACGCCTTAAAGCACCCCCTAAACTGAACTTCATTTCCATTTAAAATAAAGAAAGAATTTAATGTCAAATTTGAGTGCAAAGTATCGGTGGCCGCCCAACCCAAAAATACCCTCTAAATGGTTCATATTTACCGGAAATATGGGGCTAAAATTAAAGGGATTTGAAAGTGCAGCACGAATTTGATATCTATATTTGAGTCGAAATATCTGAGGTGCCATCCCTCCCCTAATGAGAACATTACCCTAAGGAAGAAAATTATTGCCGAGTCTGAACGGCGACACCTCTTTGCGGAAAATTTTTTAAACGACCAAGCATGGCATTGTGCCTCGCAAATATAAGAGGGGATAAACGCCTCTTTGTCCGATGGATTTGGACGATTCGAACGCGTTCAGCGTCATAGGCTATAATGGCACGAATTCGATATTCGCATTCAGGGCGAGGTGTCCCCACCCTAAAAAGACATTAGGGAGTTAAAGAAGGCGCAGCGAAGCGGGCCCGGTGCAGCTAGTTCTTTATAATTGGTGACTTAAAATGTCCCACGAATTCACGTGTAAAACGACAAAAAGATGGATGGGGCGTCTTTTTAGTAGCCCATTTCTCGGAAACTTTAAAAAATTATTTTGATAAAAAAATACATTGAAAACGGATGCTCCCTTTGTTGACAGCCGACGCAAACACTTATAGGGCCATAGCTTGCATATCTGCAACTTCAATATCCGAACTATTTATAGAGAGGGCGCAGTATATGCACTAGCGAAGGTATTGGAAAAGTACAGGACAAACATTACCGCCAAAAAGGTGCGATGGCTCAGGAAAGTCTCCACAACATCACTGAGAGGTAAAGGCCTATATAATATTTGGCATGAAACGAGGCAAAGCTTGTCTCCAGGTTTGCACCGGTGGATCAGAGGCAAGCCAAAATCCGCACAAAGGCCAAATTCTTCATCATTTATCAGCCTTATTTGCGCCCATGCCCTGACTAAAACTAAGGACGAAGAGACCAAGGCTATTATTTACGAGTGCCCAGAAAGAGAATATAACCGCTGTCCCACCCATGAAATGAAAATCGTCTGGAAGATTTTATTGCGAACATGGGAAAGGAAAGCCTTCAAAGAAACTCTCCATTATTAATTGGCAAAGAACGTGGTAGTTAGAAGCAGCAGATTCTAACATCGAAAGTTTCAGACGGCCATATAGCTGTCACCAGATCCGAAAAAAAGAAGCCAAATAGACCGTGTTGTACAATCGATCCGAGGGACGATTTGGATTATTACCTTGTTGCAGCAAAGGCTCACACCATCTTAAGCTAAGAGTTCTGTTTCGCTTTTCAAGCGGAATGAAGGTCAAACTCCATATAAAAAATAGGAAGAAAATTAGTACTCTGCTTATAGTGAGGAAAATGACAAAGAAAATCAAAGTGAAACCATTGCATCATTCTTCATTTATTTGCGAAAAAATAAATTAAATGGAAACAAGTAAAAGCGTGCTTCGGACCATAATTGAATTGAGTGTTGGAGACATTGCACTCGGAAAGCTGCAAACACAACAGGTGATAACGGCGTACTTCACTCGGCTGACCAAAATGGTTGAAGAAACTACTCCCTGTCCTAGTATTATGGGAGCGCAATGGCATACCATTGCCCAATCCATGGAAAGAGCCGCAACATCCGTACTTGAGTACCAAAAGCCTCCCCCAAGGAACCCATGATATGACTAGGAGTGTCAAAAAGCTACTGAAGCCAAGAATTCATACTGGACAACATTACAGTCAGTAGCAAAGCGGTAGAATTATTCAAGTCTAGATTAGGCCACATAATTTTGAATGGCTCACAGCCCCGCCTCCCTGTTGGACCATCTATCGTTCGTTGCTCTTCAGGCCTGATCCTGAAGACTACGCTCACATGTCGCTAGAGTCATACCAGTAGATTTCACCACCTTTGAACTGCAAGGATCTCCGCTTGATACACACTGCAAGCGGAGATCCTTTGATACTTCCAAAGGCTGTAATTGCCTTTTTTGGTGACCGACCCGTAATTTCGATGGCGTCAGCATAGGCGAGTAGCATATGTTCTCTTGTATGTAGTGTGCCATGCCGGTTCGTAGAGGTTATTTCCTATATTAGTTCTAGTTGTTCAGAATTCATCCCCAAGCCCTCCAGGTCGTCTAGTTTGGAACCTTCTGTAACTTCTTTTGCTAGAGATATCGCAGTTCCAATCGGATCTAACAGGAATAGTGGTACAGTACTTTTATCCAAAAGCGGCTCAGGTAGGGTGTAATCCACACTGCCTGGAACATCGGACATTGTACCAAGGATAACACAGTGTCCGTAGTAGTAGTGGTCGTAGTAATTTTGTCTCTCCACAATGTCCAGTGGCATTAGATGTAGCCTTAAATTCGGTGCATCAGATGGTGTCATCCTTAGTGTGGCTGTGATGCACAAACAAGCCATCCCTTGGATCCGCTTGAGTATTGAGCAATAGGTGGACTTTTTAAGCGCCGTCCACCAGACCACAACAACATATAGCATTATAGGTCTGACCACTGCAATGTATACCCAGTGCATGACACGCTGTTTAAGCCCCCCAACTTTTGCCAATGGCTCTCTTGAAGGTGCATAGGGCAAAATCTTGTATTTGAAGTTCAATTTCCTGTCAAGCACAACACCCATGTATTTTGCGTTTTTAATAAATTGAACATTCACATCTCTCAAGAAGACAGGTGCCACTGTAGGTAACTTGTATCTCCTGCTGAAAAGAACCTTTTCTGGCTTACACGGATTTACGCTTAGACCACATTCGGTAGCCCACTTCGCTGTCGCACGTAGAGCTTCCTTAAGTATATGTCTTAGAGTGCTGGGAAACTTTCCCCTAACCGCAATTGCCACGTCATCGGCATACGCCACCACTGTTACACTTCTTCTTCTAGGGACAATAATATATTGTTTATGGTCATGTTCCAACTTAGAGGAGACAGTACAACTCCTTGGGGTGTTCCTCTGCTGACCCATCTTTTTAGATCCACAGATCCCAAGCCTGTCGTAATGCATCTTTTAGTAAATAATTTATTAATAAACTTTCTTACGGTAGAGTTGATGCCTAGAAACTCCAACTCCTTCATGATTGATGTCGGTTTTACATTATTGAAAGCACCTTCAATGTCAAGAAATGCTTCCATTGTGCATTCCTTGACAGCGTGAAAACCCTCTATATGTAGGCTTATAGGTCGTGAGGGGATTGTTTCATTGGACTTGCCCTTGTTATATGCATGCTGTTGCCGCGAGAGGCGATCTCTAGGGATATTTCTCCTTAGATATGTTTTTATTGACCTCTCTTAAGTTTTTAACATAAAGGTGGCAGACTAATAGGGCGAGAATTTGTCGTGTAGTACGATTTTCTTACTTCTGGAATGAAAATAACATATGCATCTCTCCATTCCATAGGTACATATCACATTCCGATACAAGCAGAGTATGTCTCCCTATGTCAAAAAGCCAGTATATCGAACACAACTTGCAATTCAACCGGTGCTATATTACCAGGTCGCTCAAAGGTATCTCGACTCAGACAATATTTCCCCAATTCCCCATTTCATCGGGGGTGAATGCATTACCAGTGACAAGGTCTTTTGGCGCTACGTTGAGATTTTCCCTATAACAGTTTCCTGGGAAATGTGTATCGAGGAATAATTCTAGTGTTTACTCACTAGACATTGTCCGTTCTAGATTTTGATGCTAAGATACTCTGTAATCTAGAGGCTTCAGATGTATCTTTACGGAGCTGCAGAATTCCCCACAATAATTGTTCTAAGCCTTTTTCATATCGCCCTTATATTATCTCAGTGGAGTCTTATAGACGTCCCAAGCGTCTAGTAGACTTGTGGCTTTCAGCCCTTCCTTAAATCCACCCGTTCCTAGGCCCAACATGGTGGTCGCTGTTTGCCCATTGGTTTGGCGCTAGGACATGCAGACTTAAGCTTGTTAATCTGGGCGTTCCTGAACCCCTAGACCTTTCAAATCTACACCTTTTCTTGTCGATTTGAAAAATTAGCCAATAATTATACCCACCACCGTAGGAAAGGGTGTATATTCATTTAGTCATTCCGTTTACAACACAACGAAATATCAATTTCCGACCCTACAAAGTATATATATTTTGGATCGTCGTCAAATTCTAAGACGATTTAACGATGTCCGTGTGTGTGTCCGTCTATCCGTCCGTCTGTTTTAATCACTCTAGAGCCTTCAAAAATTAAGATATTGAGCTGAAATTTGGCACAGATACGTCTTTTTCATGCATGCTGGCTAAGTTCTTGAACGGGTCAAATCGGACCACATTTGGATGTAGCTGCTATATAGACCGATTTTCCGATAAAGGGTCTAATGTCCATAAAACTTTATTATACCCTCCACCATAGGATGGGGGTATACTAATTTTGTCATTCTGTTTGTAACAACTTGAAATATGCGTCTGAGACCCCATAAAGTATATATATATATTCCTGATCATCATGTCATTCTATGTCGATCTAGCCATGTCCGTCCGTCTGTCTGTCGAAAGCACGCTAACTTTCGAAGGAGTAAAGCTAGCCGCTTGAAATTTTGCACAAATACTTTTTATTAGTGTAGGTCGGTTGGGATTTCAAATGGGCCAAATCGGTCCATGTTTTGATATAGCTGCCATATATACCGATCTTGGGTCTTGGCTTCTTGAGCCTCTAGAGGGCGCAATTCTCATCCGATTTGACTGAAATCTTGCAAGTAGTGTTTTGGTATCACTTTCAACAAATACTCTAAGTATGGTTCAAATCGGTCCATGTTTTGATATAGCTGCCATATAAACCGATCTAGAGTCTTGACTTCTTGAGCCTTTAGAGGGCGCAATTCCCGTCCGATTTGGTCGTATCACTTTTTTATTACTTCCAACAACTGTGTTAAGTATGATTCAAATCAGTTTATAATCTGGTATAGCTGTCATATAAACTGATCTTGAATCTTGACTTCTTGAGCCAATAGAGAGCGCAATTCTCATCCGATTTGGCTGAAATTTTGAATGAGGTGTTTTGTTATGACTTCCAAAAACTGTGCTAAGTATGGCGCAAATCGGTACATAACCTGATATAGCTGCCATATAAACCCATCTGGGATCTTGACTTCTTGAGCCTTTAGAGGGCGCAATAGTCATCCGATTTAGCAGAAATTTTGTACAACGTCTTTTCTCATGACCCTCAACAAACGTGTCTAATATGGTCTGAATCGATCAATACAGCTCCCATATAAACCTTTCTCCCAATTTTGCTTCTTGAGCCCCTACAAGGCTTAATTCTTATCAGAATGAACTGAAATATTACACAATGACTTCTACAATGTTCAGCATTCGAATTGGACTGTAACTTGATGTCGGTTTTACATTATTGAAAGCACCTTCAATGTCAAGAAATGCTTCCATTGTGCATTCCTTGACAGCGTGAAAACCCTCTATGTAGGCTTATAGTTCGTGAGGGGATTGTTTCATATGGACTAGCTGCCATATAGACCGATCTCCCGATAAGGGATCTAAAGGCTATAAAAGCTTTATTTATTACCCGATTTCCCTGAAATTTGAAACAGCGAGTAGGTTAAGACCTCCCAACATTAATATGTTTCTGATCGGACAATATTTAGATATAGCTGTCATATAGACCGATCTGCCAATAAGGGAACTGAAGCCCATAAAAGCTTTATTTATTACCCGATTTCGCTGAAATTTTTAACAGTGAGTTTTTCTGAGTCTCACGATATCTGACCTTAGTATGGTTCATATCGGTTTATAATTGCATATATCTGCCAAAAAAACCAATATTTTGTTTACAAAATTGAATATTGACATATATATAACACTACTCAATGTTCGTGCCGAACTTGGTTGCTTAAGTTATCCAATTTTCACCGGATTGTGACGAAATGGAATTTACATATATACTCGAGGTGGTGGGTATCCAAAGTTCGGCCCGGCTGAACTAAATGCCTTCTTACTTGTTTTTGTCTAATTGTGTAATGTATCACAATGATTTTAAAGTTATGGACTAATTTCCATTGCTTGCCTTTGCAATTGCATGCGTTTTGAAATCACTTCACAAACATCGTGTTAGGTGATAGCCTTTGGCATTAATTTTAATTAATGAATTCCCATTAATTTGCTATAATTTTTCGCCTGTATTTAGGTGTAATCTCATTTTGCCTAACTCAGTCATTGTGCACGTTTCAACACCCTGTGTATTTGTATATGGCACTATCGCATGATTTTAATCTTAATTGCATTACAATTTCACACTTATCTTTTTTACATACATACATGCTTCCAGAAATAACATGGCCATGGCCATCTTCTGCACTGCAACTTGCCGCTGTTGTCATTGTTTCTGTCATCTTCGTAAATATTCTGGCTATTCTTTTCAGATTTTTTCCTCCAGCATTTAATTTTAATTTTATATGCTGTGATGGGCAAACTGAAAGGATGAGTTAATGAACTGGTGCAGTGGAAAATTAAAATTTTGTTCATTTTCCGCTTGGAATGCGAACGTTGAATGTTGTGCAATGTTTTGGTGTGGATTTACAGTTAACTGATGGAACGAAGTCTTTTATGGAAATGTTTTCTTTGCTAGTGAGAGATTTCAATTGATTTTTATAAAGTTTTAATAGTAAGTAACATCGTAAACGACCGAATCGAAACTAACATCTTTCATTCATAATAATAGCTTTTCCCATGGCCATTTGAATGCAGTTCTCAAATCCAGCATCTACTAGAATATAGTCAATTTCATCGTCGCCACCGTAGGAAACTTTTAACTGACGTTGATAATGATAGCAATGGTATTTCTACAAAAACCTTCAGCTGGTTTTGTCTTTTTAAACCCTACACCATCCTATGGGGGTATACTAATTTCGTTATTCTGTTTGCAACTCGTCGAAATATTCGTCTAAAACCCCATAAAGTGTATATATTCTTGAACGTCATGACATTTTAAGTCGATCTAACCATGTCCGTCCATCTGTTCGTCCATCTGTTGGTCCGTCTGTCCGTCCGTCCATCTGTCTGTAAAGCTAGGCGCTTGAAATTTTGCACAAATACTTCTTATTAGTGTAGGTCGGTTGGGATTGTAAATGGGCTATATCGGTCCATATTTTGATGTAGCTGCCATATAAACCGATCTTGGATCTTGACTTTTTGAGCTTCTAGAGGGCACAACTTTTTTCCGATTTGGCTGAAATTCTGCATGGGGTGACTTTCAACAACTGTGCTGAGTACGGTGGAAATCGGTTCATAACCTGATATAGCTGTCATATAAACCTATCTGGGGTCTTGACTTCTTGAGCGTATAGAGGACGCAATTATCATCCGATTTGGCTGAAATTTTGCACGAGGTGTTAAGTTATGACTTCCAACAACTGTGCTAAGTATGTTTTAAATCGGTCCATAACCTGATATGGCTGCCTTACAAACCTATTTTAAATCTTGACTTTTTGAGCCACTAGAGGGCGCAATTATTACCCGACTTAACTGAAATTTTGCCTGAGTTGTTTTGTTATGACTTTTAACAGCTGCCTCAAATATGGGCCCTAAAAACTATGAATATCCAGCTATACTGTCTTGAAGACCCAAATTGTCTTGGTGAGCAAATATTGGGTTGCCCAAAAAGTAATTGCGGATTTTTTAAAAGAAAGTAAATGCATTTTTATAAAACTTAGAAGGAATTTTAATCAAATATACTTTTTTTTACACTTTTTTTCTAAAGCAAGCTAAAATTAACAGCTGATAACTGACAGAAGAAAGAATGCAATTACAGAGTAACAAGCTGTGAAAAAATTTGTCAACGCCGACTATATGAAAAATCCGCAATTACTTTTTGGGCAACCCAATACGTCCTACTTGGGGGTTGTTATGGTGTTGGGACGTCCCCTAGACAGTTGGTCCCGAATGTTGATGTCAGATTCATGGTCTATTCCCAAATACCCTTCATTTGAGCTCCATTTTTTCATAGTCGACAAACATGTCCGGTTTGGAGAGAATTTTGGGGGATGTGGCGGCCACTCAATGACTTGGCTTTGAAAATATATATCAGATTCGTGTTCTACTCTAAAACACCTCTTATTTAAGCCTCATATGGCAATGGTCAGCAAATACTTCCTATTTGGGTGGTGTTATGGGGGTGGGGTGGCCCCATAGACACTTTTCCCGAACATTTTAACAACTGCCTCAAATATGGTTCAAATCGATCCATAACCTGATATAGCTGCCATATAAACCGATCTGGAATCTTGACTTCTTGACCCCCCAGAGGGCGTAATTTTGTACAACGGCTTCTCCCATGACCTTCAACATACGCGTCAAATATGGTCCGAATGGATCTATTTCCTGATACAGCTTCCATATGAACCGATCTCTGTATTTTACTTCTTGAGCCCCTAAAGGACGCAATTCTTACCCGAATTGGCTGAAATTTTACACAATGACTCTTACTCCAACATTCAATTCAATTATGTTCCGAATAGGAGCATAACTTGATTTAGCACCAATATTCATCAGTTCTTTTCTTTTATCCTTTGTTTGCCTAAGAAGAGATGCCGGGAAAAGAACTCGACAAATGCGATCTATGGTGGAGGGTATATCAGATTCGGCCTGGCCGAACTTAGCACGCTTTTACTTGCTTTTTTTTTCATTTATTCGTCAACTTTTTGTGCACTCTCTCTGTCAGATTTTTTTGAGCTTGTATTGAGTTCCTTTGACATTCATTATAACTTTTGGAATATTGCAATTTCCGTTATGGCCCTAACTTAATGCCAACTCCGCCAACAAAGCCACAATAAAATTTGAAAAAAAAAAATATTTTGCAAACCATATTTTGCTATTGCATTGAGTGCTATGAGTGATGTGTAAAGGCAGCAGAAATCCAATTGCAATGCCAATTGTAATGCAACTGAGATAAAATGGGAAAAATCAATATGCATCGGAAAACAGTGAAAACAATATGGTTTTAGTGCGAAATGCTAAATTAAAGCAATCAAAATTGGGTTAAAATAGACCAAGTTGTAACACTGGACTACTACCTTTTGTACTTCAAATTTAAAAATAGTAGTTCCAACTTAAATCATATCTCATATGTAATATCTGATGTTTTGTTTAAGTTTTAGTTATATAGAACTAGCTGAACCGTCTTCTTTTACTTTATATGGAACAAAGTTTTCCTTGGAATATCTATTTTCGACTATTAAAGAGCTTTTAGTGAAATACCATGCTACGAAAATAGTATATCGCTTGACAAACAGTTTAACAATATAAGTTCCTTTATCTGAATTCCATATGATCTTTAATGGTCTACGAATTTAAGTTTGGATGTAAGGTGTACTCTGTTCCTAAAATACATTATTTCAGCTCGAGATTCCCAGGATGTCTGATTTAGGGGGTGTTTTTGGGGCGTGAGGTGGTCCCCCAGACACTTGGCCCTGAAAAATATCAGCATCGTGCTCTTCTCTCAAATACCATTTATTTAAACTCAGTTTGCAATTGGTTTTGAGGGGAGTTTACAGGATGAGGCGTCCCCCAAACACATGGCCCAAGATTGGTTATCAAATTTGTTTTCTAATCTCAAATACCTTTCATTTGAGCCCCATATTGGCATGGTCGAAAAATCTTTACTCTTTGGGTGGTGTTTTGTGGAAGGGGTGATGTCTAAAATACATCAAATGTGTATTCTACTCCCAAATGCTTTTGTTTGAGCACCATATTGCGATTGCCAGTAAAAAATTGCTGCCCAGAAAATTGGTCCCGAAAGTGGGTATCAATTCTTGCTATACCCCACAATTCCTTTCATTGTAGCCCCACATTGTCATGGTCCGTAAATATGCCCGATTTAGAGGCGTTTTGGCGAGTGGGGTGGTGCCCCAAACACTACGCCCTGAAAATATATCAGCAACGTTCTCTATTCCCATGTATATGAACCCCATGTTGCCATCGGCCTCTGAATTGGATATCAAATTCGTTTTCTAATCTCATTTAAACTCCTTATTGCAAAAGCCAGCATATATGTCCCGTTTGGGTATGGGCCCTAAAAACTATGAATATCGAGCTTCACTGTCTTGAAGGCCCAAATTGTCTTGGTGAGCAAATTCGTACTACTTGGGGATTGTTGTGGTGGTGGGACGTTGCCTAGACAGTTGGTCCCGAATTTTGATGTCATATTCATTGTCTACTCCCAAATACCCTTCATTTGAGTTCCATTTTTCCAAAGTCGGCCAACATGACCGATTTGGGGGTGTTTTGGTAAATGGGGCGGCCACTTAGTGACTTTGCTTTGAAAATATATATCAGATTCGTGTTCTACTCTAACAAACTTCTTATTTGAGCCTCATATTGCAATGGTCAGCAAATACTTCCTATCTGGGTGGTGTTATGGGGGTGGGGTGGCCCCATAGACACTTTTCCCGAACATTGATATCAGATTCGTGCTTTACTTCCAAGACCTATCATTTGAGTCCCATATTGCTATGGTCGTAAATTTAACCCCTTTGGTGGATGTTCTCGGGGCGGCCCCTCAAACACTTGGTCCCACATCTGGATATCAGATTCGTATTCTTCACTCAAATACCTTTTATTTAAACCCCATATTGCCATGGTCAGTAAATAAGTCATGTTTGGGGGGAGTTTTGGGGATGGGGTGGACCCCCAGAAACATTGTTCCAAATTTGGATATCTAATTCGTATTTTACTCGCAAATACATTTCATTTGTGTCCCATATTGCCATGGTCGGTAACAATGTCTGATTTAGGGGTGTTTTGCGGGTTGGGGTGGTCCCCCAAACACTTGGTAAGACAATTGGATATCAGATACATTTTCTAGTCTTAAATACCTTTCTTTGAGTCCCATATGGTTGTGATTGGTGTATATATATATATTTGATAGATTTTGGGGTGGGGTGCCCCCTCTAGGTACCTCATCAGAAATTTGAGTCCCAAATTTTTGTGTTTAGGTTACTAAAAGAGAGCACACAAAATTTCGCTTAAATCGCACCATCCATCTCCGAGATCTGGCGTTTCTGTAAATTAGGGTAAGGGGGAGGGTCCGCTCCCCCTTCAGATATCAAAAAATGTAGTACCCTATTTTCACCACGGATCATTATGCACCATCAGTGAAAATTTCAAGAAAATCGGTTCTTACCGTTACTGGGTCTATAAGGAACACACAAACAAACAAACAAACACAAATTGATTTTTATTATATATAAGAAGATTGGATAACCTTCTTCAAGTCGAGTTTGAACGGCTTGTTACGAGTATGTACAAATTTAATTTACTTGATACTAATAGAGTTTTTTCTTCTTATTTTCTTTGCAGGTAACTTGGATGTTTAATTTTAAACCTTTTACAACTGCAATGTGTTCAGTTACTAATCAGTAAGTTATACAACAAGTAAAAATGAATTTCGATACCCACCGCCTCGGGTATATATTTTAACCACCTTTCATCATAATACTGTGCAAAAAATGCATTATTTATGAATCAATTTTATATTACCGAAATATGGCCCGATTTCTACCAAAGTCGGCACGGATGTCGCGTGGTCTAATGCAATTAGACCATGTGACAGCTTTATCTAAAAAAGTCCCATCTCCATCATATTCAAGAAGAATATGTAATGGTCTTATACAACTCATTGCATCAGTTTATTAATTTTTTTTGTCAAATAAATTTTTTCAAGTCACTGAGAACAACACATTTGATAACCGTTTGTCAGAACGTTCTGAGTACGATTGTGCTAGAAATCGTCAAACTTTTCTATGGAAATGTCAGATTGGATATGGCAACAGTTAGTGTTGCCTAGGCCAGAAACTTGTATAGCATTCCTCGTGCTTAAGAAAGATTTTTGAAAGCCCTATCGAATCTTAAAGCAAAGCAAAACCTTACTCATTCGAAAATTAAGTTGCTTTCGACACACAGATGGATGGGCATTGCAAGATCGACATGGAATTTAACAGCAATCAAGAAATAATTAACTATTTTTCGAGGTGTTAATTAATTGAATCAATAATTTTTTAATTGAATCCAGATTTTTCATTTACGAACGTGATTGATATATAGGCAATTTTCAAATAAAAAAAATAATTAATTCAATAATTTTTTTTTAATTGAATCTGTACTTTTTTCAATTAAAAGATTAATTTTATCAATCAGTTTTTTAATTGAACACGATAATCAATCACCATCTTGATTGAAATTCAATTAAAAAGTTAATTAATTCAATAATTTTTAATCGACTGATTGCTTACTGACAGACTGACGGACTGAGCATCGCCCAGCCCAAAGGACTAAAGCTGGAATCATGAAATTTTGCCTTTGACCTTTATCCTGTGGGTCATAGGTACGGAATAAGGCTGGATTTGGGGATATTCGTACGTTTAGGTACTAAAAAGTACGGAGTGGTATATATTTGACCAGCGTGGATGGAAAGGCTAGAATTATGTTATCTGACTCAATTTTAAGAGCGTATCGAAAAAATAAAGTATGATAAAAAAATTTCGGAAAATTGTACCGGAAGTGGGATAATAGTACGTTTAGTACCGCAATTGGTACTATTTGGTACTTTCTCTGTTAACTGAACTAGAGCCCTGAACTTTAGAACTTAGACTTTGCCAACCTTAATTAGGTGACTACAAGAGTTTTTGGAAATTTGTACACATAGGTACTAAAAAAGTGCCAAAATGGTACGAAATGGGTCAACTTTGTACAGGGCGGATGGATAGAGGTAGTATTTTGAAATTTGACTTAAAAGACATATGGTACGAAAGTATGAGGGTGAAATGAAAAATGGAAAAATAGTACTGGTAACGAGAGAAAACATAAATTTAGTACTGCAATTGGTAACATTTAGTACTTTCACTACAGATGGAGCTAGACGTCTGAAATTTTGACATGTAGGTACAACTAGGAAAAATATGATAGGTGACTATGCGTTTTTCACAATTCGATCATTTTAGTACCAATATCGGTACCAATCGGTACCTTCTATGCAGATGAAGTTAAAGGACTGAAATTTGGGATGAAGGTAAGCTTAGAAATATATGCTGCCCAAATAAATGATTTTTCAATAATTCAAACATTTTGGTACCAAAATTGGTACTATTTGGTACTTTCTTTATAGATAGAACTAGAAATCCGAAGTTTGGCATGTAGGTACATCAAAGAAATAATTGATGTATGACTTAAAAATCTATTCAAAATCCGTACTTTTTTTTGTACCCAAATTGGTACCATTTTGTACTTTCTGTTCAGATGGAGCTTCAGGTCTGAAATTTATCATGTAAATACAACTAAAAAATATATGATGGGTTACTAAATATTTAATTAAAAATTGCTGCAATTTGGTACTATTTGGTACTTTCTTTATAGATAAAAATAGAAGTCCGAAATTTGGCATGTAGGTACATCAAAGAAATAAATGATGGATGACTATATGATCTATTCAAAATCCGTACATTTTGGTACCCAAATTGGTACCATTTTGTATTTCTGTTCAGATGGAGCTAGAGTTTTGAAATTTGGCATGTAGGTACAACTAAGAAATATCTAATGGGTGTCTAAATGATCTATTCACCATTCGCACATTTTGGTACCAAAATTGGCACCATTTGATACTGCCTTCATAGATGTAGCTAGAGGTCTGAAATTTAAAATGCAGGTATAACTAGGAAAAATCTTAGGTCGACCAAATCATCTATTCACAACTCGTACTTTTTGATATCATTTGGTACTTTCTTTACAGATCGAGCTAGAGGTCTGACATTTGACAATATTGTTCAGATCGGATTACATTTAGATATAGCTGGCCTATACTGGGAAATGGATATCTCCTGCTATAGGGTCTAGAGTCCATATCAGTCGCCAAATGACCAGTTTGGCTAAAAAAAAAACAGGCGACCATTTGCTTCGAAGTACTTTTTCCACTTACAAGTTTCGTCTTGGTTTCGACTTCGAAGACCCACCCAATTTCAGCGGTGGTTATCCCCTCCTAATGCTGACGACACTTTTGCTGTCTTTTAAATCTTTTTTGCTATACTATGCTTTGTATAGAAAGCATTAAACAATGGTCTAAAGCCGGATAATATCCCGCAATGGAATCTCAGTACTATGCCATGTTAAAACTTCTCCCCAAAGTGGTGTCGCAGTGCAGCACGCCGTTCGGACTCAGTTATAAAAAGGAGACCCCTTACCATTGCTAGCTTAAAATGGGACTGCACTCATTGATATGTAAGAAGTTTGCCCTTGTTCCTTAGTGGAATGTTCATAGGTAAATTTGCATTTGCAGGTACAATTTTTCCGCTCGTTACAAAATTTAGCTTTTAGCCGATATATTTACGTTCTATCGTAAGAAAATCTTACAAGGTTTCATTCTATAGGTATTTAAAATTAAAGTGTCACTCTGATTATGATAAAGGTTCTATATATTAAAAGTGGTACGCATTTCCTTACTGGTTTTATTTCCAATACAATATGAAAACTTCAATCAAACTCTCTAAAACTTTTAAATATGAAACTCCTAGCAAATATCCATCAAAAATATTTGCTTCCTCAAGATTTACCACATCAAAAGTTTAGTTTGCCATAAGTCAATGGTATTTATGGCCAGTAGTAAATCGATGAATCAACAAATACCAAATCAATCAACTAAGAGTAGTTGGAAGAAACTTTACTATGTACTCTTAAAATCAAAGATTTCTTCTATGGCATTGTCTTTTCAGTTTATGGACTTTCGAAAACACACAATGGGAGAAATAAAGCATTTCCCACCCACAATCACTAAAACTATAAGGTTATCATTAAAACCACATCTTTGAAGATAACTGGAAATTTTTAATCGTTTTCTTTGCAATTCTTTACTGGTTCTTGCCTTCCTTGAAGAGTATAAAGTTTTTTATTTCCTCTATAAACCAGAAATTGTTGGCTTGATTATTTTCTTTTTCTTTTTGGTTTACTTTTTGTGGAAGTTCCTCCTTCCATTTTCGTTTACGAGCCACAATCTCAATTTTAATAGAACTGCCAATTTTCCAAGAATCTCTTCAATTGCAGTGCAATGCATTAAAACGTCCTGAGTTGGTAATTCCATCGCATTCTCGTCGTTAACATTGATTTCAGCAACAATGTACCAGTGCAACTAAAGTCACACAACTGGCTTTGGATCTAAGATGGCTGGTATTATGACTGGCTCTGTGGCTATTAAACCCAAAATGGTGCTTGTGACAAGCTTCACTGGGCCATTCATTGTAGACAATTGGTGGTTATGATTATTGGTGATCAAATAAAATTTCATTCAAAGTATATTTCTGTTCAAATTGCCCTTGTTATTGTCATGCAGGATAACACATTTTACTCTTTTCAAAATTCTATGAATTTATGAGTGGAACAAACCCTCCATAATTTGAAGTTCTAAACTGTCGCAGTTGAACAACTGCATTTGAAATTTGTTAATTAAAATTAATAATCCAAGCGCAAATAATTCCCTAGCATGGACATGATAAATGCATTTTGTGTTGATTTTATGTACATATGTATGTGTGTATGTCATTCAACTGTGAAGTGCTCTTGCTCTTATATTTATGTGAAATCAATACGAGTTCAATAAATGATTGAAGTGCACACTTCGATAAATCCAAGCCAAAGCGGTACATAGGGCGAAGGGAGTATAGATGGCTAGAGTTACACCGAGAGAATAAATTACTCATCAAAAATGTAAGTAAAACTGTTTAACCTGAGTCAGTAACCAAAATAATGGAATTTCATTTTTCAATGCACTCACTCTCACTTGAACCGAGAGGAAAACAATTAACAGCGTGCTAAGTTAGGCCCGGGCGAATCTTGGCAACCCACCACCATGGATTCTGCTAAAATATGGGTGCTACATCTGGTTAAAAAACGATTTTGACCGTAAGTGGCACAGTTGTTGAGTGTCGTAACAGTTGAAAACAGATGGGATGAAAATTGAGGTTTCCAGGGGCTCAAGAAGTGAAATCGGGTGTTCTGTTTATACGGGAGCTATATCAGGTTCTTGACCGATTTGAATCGTACTTGGCACAGTTATTGAAAGTTAAAACGGAACTCATATGTAAAATTTCAGCCAAATCGGACAAAAATTGCGGCTTCCAGGGGCTAAAGAAGTCAAATCGGGAGACCGGTTTATATGGGAGCTATATCAGGTTATAGACCTATTTGGGCCAAACTTGGCACATTCGTAGGAAAATATAAAAAAAAACACTGTGTACAAAATTTCAGCCAAATCGGACAAAAATTGCATCTTTCAGGGCCTGAACTGGGCCCTCTCCACTGCGCCTTCTTTAACTCTCTACTATCTGCTTAGGGTTGGGACACTTCACCCTGAATGTGGATATCGTGCTACTATAGCCTATGACGCTGAACGTCTGCGTTCGAATCCTGGCAGAGCTTCGGACAAAATTGAAAGCGGTGGTTATCCCCTCTTAATGCTGGCAACATTTGCGAGGAACCATACCATACATGGCCATTAAAAAAATTCTCCCCAAAGAGGTGTCGCAATGCGGCACACCATACGGACTCGGCTATAAAGAAGGCCCCTTATCGTTGGTAAACTCAACTTGAATCCGAAAGCGTTCATTGACGTATGAAAAGATTGCCCCTGCTCGGTTCCTAGGCAAATTTTTACTCTACTCCCAAATGCATTTCTTTTGAGCCCCATATTACTGTATTGGTAAATATTTCGGGCTTAGGGGGTATTTCGGGGGAGGTCATGAGGAGGCCACCGGTACTTTGCCCTGAAAATAGATGTCAAATTCGTTGTTTACTCCCAAATACCGTTAATTTGAGCTCCATATTGCTATAGTCGGAAGTAAAGTTCTGTTTGAGGGATGATTTAGGGTGTACCCCCAAAATTGGATATCAAATTCGTTTTTTCTCTCAAATACCTTTTATTTGAGTCCCATATTGCCATAATGGGTCAATTAATCTATTCGACGTATTTTTGTGAGGAAAAGAGCCACCTTGACTTGAACACAAATGTTAATGTCATACTTTTCATCTACTCCCAAATATCTTTCATTTGAATCCTATATAGCCAGTCGGCTGATATGCCCATTTGGGAGTATTTGTGGTTGAGGCGACCTCCCATTACTTGGTCCTAATTTCTTATGCCATATTTGTAATCTACTGCCGGATACTTTTCATTTGAGTCCCATATTGATAGGAACGTCGAATATTTCTGTTTAGAGGAGTTTTTGGGTTGGGGCGGACCGCTGGGTACTTGGACCTAAAATTTAATATGATATTCATTTTCTAGTCTCCAATACTTTTCATTTGATACCCATATTGTGCCCATCAGTCCTCTTTTGGTTTTGGGTGGCGTTTTTGGTGTAAGGGGGAGGGTCAGCCACCATCCGATATCTAACAAGTAAAAGCGTGCTAAGTTCGGCCGGGCCGAATCTTATATACCCTCCACCATGGATCGCATTTGTCGAGTTCTTTTCCCGGCATCTCTTCTTAGGCAAAAAAAAGGTTATAAGAAAAGATTTGCTCTGCTATTAGAGCGAGACCTGGAGACCTGTGTAAAATGTCAGCCAATTCGAATAAGAATTGCGCTCTTTGTGAGCTCAAAAAGTAAAATAGAGAGATCGATTTATATGGGAGCAGTATCGGGCTATGGACCGATTCAGACCATAATAAACACGAATGTTGATGGTCATGAAAGAATCCGTCGTACAAAATTTCAGGCAAATCGGATAATAATTGCGACCTCTAGAGGCTCAAGAAGTCAAGACCCAAGATCGGTTTATATGGCAGCTATATCAGGTTATGAACCGACTTGTATTTTATTTGACACAGTTGTTGAAAGTAACAATAAAAAACGTCTTGCGAAATTTCAGCCAAATCGGATAGGAATTGCGAATATCGGAATATCGAAATATCGTCCAATCTGAACCATATTTAAGTCGGATGTCGGGAGGCTTGGAACAACCCACTATTTCAAATTTCTGCGATAATAAATGCGCATGTTAGTGCGCTGATTAATCTATATAGCAGCTAAATCGAAATATATGGACCGTTTCCGGTTCAATCAACGCAGGCCTGACCAACTTTCGGTTCTAAATTTCAGTGAAACAGGGCAATAAATGAGGATTTCAGAGGCTTAACACCCTAAATCGGCAGATCAGTCTAAATTGCAGCAATATCCAAATATGGTCCGATATGGATCATATTAAGGTCGAATGCCGGGAGGCTCAAACCAACTCAATGTTTCAAATTTCAGCAAAATCGTGTAATATTGGTTGCCCAAAAAGTAGTTGCGGATTTTTTAAAAGAAAGTAAATGCATTTTTAATAAAATTTAGAATGAACTTTAATCAAATATACTTTTTTTACACTTTTTTCTAAAGCAAGCTAAAAGTAACAGCTGATAACTGACAGAAGAAAGAATGCAATTACAGAGTCTCAAGCTGTGAAAAATTTATCAACGCCGTCTATATGAAAAATCCGCAATTACTTTTTGGGCAACCCAATAGATTTGTAGTGCTCCAAATTTCAGCGAAATCGGATTGTAAATGAGCCTTTTATGGGCTTTATACTCCTAATCGTCAGATCGGTCTATCTATCGGTCTATCTATGTATGATCCGGTTTGACCAGTTGATGAACTTAACCTCTGTATTGAAGAAATACAGATCTGTCCAATTTTAGCTCGATATCTCAATTTTTGAAGGCTAGCGTTTTTACAGCTGACGGAGGGCCAGACGGACGAACATCCAGACGTCGTTAAATCGTCCTTGATTTTTACGACGATCAGAAATATGTATTCTTTGTAGTTTGTGAGATGGATATTTCGATGTGGTGCAATAGAATAACTGAAGGAACATACCCTCTATCGTATGGGTTGTGGGTATAAAAATTATTTTGATTTCAACATCAAACTATAGCACTTTTAGTTTTCCGCCTTTCCTATAGGTGTGTGTGGATTGACACCCATAGTCGAGAGTAATTGAAGCTTTACTCTCGACTATGGGTGTCAATCCCCACACACCTATGGTTAAGACGGAAAACATGCTAAAGTTGATGTTGAAATCAGCGCACAACCAGTCATCAGACTAACGAATGAGTAAGAGACGGAAACGGAGCAGCCGAATAAAAAAAAATGAGGTCGGTGAGATGACAGCAGTAGTGAGCGGGAGCTTTGCTTGGCTCACAAGAAGACCAAGAAGAGTTTGCAGTGGCAGCGCAATTGGGCGAAAGTTCAGTATGCTGGTAGAGATAGAATTGACATTTTAACCACTTCTACGAAAGCTGAAAAGAAAATCGGATCTCCCAAAGAGCATAACACTGCTAAAACGCTGAAAAAAAGCTCCACGCTTTCAAGTATAATGGGAAGACCAAACCAGCCCTCCCGCAATAGAGACTCCAGACAGAGTCCTGCGGAGGGAGACATTGGAGCAGAAACGAAAGAAGCGCGCACGGCCCCTAAGTCTTTATGGAGGACTGTGGCTTTCAAAAGGACGCCACGGAAGGGAAAGATGGTCGCTCAGAAAGGTAAACAGCCGCTCTCTTACGTCAAAATTGCCAGGAAGCACAACTTGTGATTCTGATGTATGCAGCCATCCATATCACCTGTGCCACTATTAGGATTCAACCACATAATCGGTCCTTAGTGAAGGATCTGGCCGAGGAGCGGATTTTGAAACAAATGTTGAACTCTGAAGAATGTCCACTCATTTAAATAATGAGCTCGGAGTATAAAGGGGACATGTGAGAAAGATTGACATCCTCCAGGCCACAAAGGTGACGGTCTTCAGCAAGGGATAGGGCAGCTAATTTGCGACGGAAAACATGGTGAAAGTCTTAAGAAAAAAAACCAAGATTTGCTCGCGTAGAAATGGGAGGTCTTCCACAGGGAGACGCGGTATAGGGGAGGCATCGAGGCAAGACATAGCGATTTAGACGAGGCGACGATGGGAAACCTGGAATGAAAGGAACAGGTTTCTGATAGGAAACCTTTGACGTCACTTGCGGCCGAGGGCAAGTCACTGCCGCCAACTGCATTGTCTTGGATTGACGGAAATTTGGTATTGCCATCTGGAAGTTCCTGCTACACGGATGGATCAAAGCTAAAGAACAAAGTGAACCCGGAGGCTACATTGACAACCCAGGGACTGATATCTGTTTCTGACTGCCTTCGGGTGGAGATCCGGGCTATCACGACATGCTTGAAATGGTAAAGAGTTAACGCGAGGACGCCGAGTATGAACATTTTTACGGACAATAAACTGGCCATTAACCAGCACGATAGGGTCACGAACAGTCTTGGCGTCTTGGCACGATCCGCACTGTTTGTATGCGGATTTTGTTAGTAGCACGGGATTCCTGACTTCGATGTTCTTTTTCTAGGTTACTTTGTAGTGTCCAAAGCACACAACAAGACGGGCATAGGTGTATGTCCATAGTGATATGGGGCGAATTAATATCTGCATTCCCTTTTAAACCTAACCTTACCATGGGGGTGGGTATCCAAGATTCGGCCCGGCCGAACTTAGATTTTACTTCTTAGAACTGTACAGAGACTTCTTAGCAATAAAGAAAGTTGGTGATTGTAAACGGGCCATGCCTCGTTTTCAACCGGATTTTCTTAAATGTGCTCTAAGTCCCTTACTGCCATATTAGTTTATAAGGCTAGAAAGCTACGTTTCTAAGTGTTGCAGTCAAAATGACAAAATTAATATACGTCCCATCTTTTGGTGGGAGGCTGAAATGTAGTCAAGAGCACACTATGTGTCACCATATGCTCCACCATTCATTACCTTGAGCTCAATGCACCAAGTCAAAGTTATCGTTTCGCTTGCATGGACTATCGGGTATTCCCATCATGCCACCATTTCCCCATTTTCAACGTGAGTGTTTGAGATGCAACCTACCATTGCTGCTCTCGACATATGCTCAAATATTCTGTTAACAATCACCCAAACACCCATTGGCAGGTGCATTGCCGGCATACTTCCGCCATATTTTCGCAATCAATCCTGGGGAATCCTGGACACAGACGACTACTTTATTTCCGCTTATAACTTTTGCATTTTTCATGATGTCAATAAAACGTTGCATGTTTTCTTAATGTCTTCGAGCTTTTGTGCTCTCATGCAGCTGGCAAAATGTCTAAAGAACTTTTAAGCCTCCTTTGGCAGCAAAGCAAATTTTGTTCGTCGTAGTTTTCATTTTGCCATAGTTGCAAACTATGTAGGTAATTTCAGTGCATTTTTAATAAACCCACAAATGAAGGCAAATTTCGATTTTTCTCAATAAATTCCTACTAAAGGTAGTTCATCGAAGAGCAGTAGCAAGAATACCTCACGAAGTACCTTTTTGTCTATGCATAGTATTGAGGACTCCTAGGGGAAAATGAAGGAAAATTTGGTTACACATGTTAGCCCAGTTAGGCCAGACCTTATACATCATTCACAATTGTAAGTTTTTATGTGCTTAAAAAATTAATTTCGCCATGGAGCTGATATAGAAGTCAAATCGAAATAAAGACTCATCCCTGTGTGCGATGTACCGATAGGTCGGGATAATTTCGGGTTAAGTTTATTTAAGGTGTTATCAGAGGGCATGTGTTTGTCATATGACTTGTTAAGCAACTCTGAAAGTTGTACACATCGTCTGTAACATATGAAACATTAAATATGGAAAATAAGTGTGGCAATAAAAATAAATTTTTATACCCATCTTCGAAAGTTGGGGGAATACTCTCTTTATCATTACGTGAGCAACACTTCGAAATATCTATTTCCAACCCTACAAAGTATATATATTTTTGATCTTAGTAAAAATCCAAGATGATCTAGCCATGTCCGTCTGTTGCAATCACGCTAAAATCTTTAAAAATATATATGCGAGTACTGAGCTGAAACTTCGCTTGTGGCACCGTCTTGTTGAAACCACATGTCATGCAAGTCAAGCTCTTGCATTTTGAGCAAAAAAAAGTTGGATATCATCTCACGGTAGTGCTCACCATTTACAGTAACGTTACGATTCGCATCATCTTTGAAGAAGCACGGTCCAATGATACCATCAGCCCATAAACCGTACCAAACTGTGACTTATTCTGAATACATTGGAAGCTCTTGCAATGCTTCTGGCTGATCTTTACTCCAACATCGTGGTAAAATTAAAGAACCGCACGGTGAACTTTCTTACCAGGGCTCGCATTTTGATAGGTTAGGATAGGCTAGGTTGAAAAGAGGGTGCAGATATCAATTCGCCCCATGTCACTATGGACATACAACTAAGCCAGTAATCGGCTTGTTGTGCGCTCTAAAAACAATGAAGTAACCTCTACAAAGAAAATTTTAAGTTAGGAATTCCGTGCTACTTACAAAATCCTTAATTGTTTTCAATGCCACTCGCCTAAGTTGGTTCATGTCTGAACCTTGTGTCTCCACCTAAGTACCGGTATCTGTTGGACTCGAAAGCCGGGCAATAACAAAGCAAATGCTCCAACGTCTCATCATCTTCCCCGCATGCCCTACACATGCTATCACTTGCCGCCTCGATTTTACATAATTGAGCTCGTAGTCCTATGTGTCGCGTTATGATACCAATATCTATACTAACCTTCTTCTTGCTTCCTTTCAGTAATAGCCTCGTCTTCTCACTATCTGGATCCCACCATAGGATTTTTGCATGCGCATTCGTCGCCCACTCCCTTACCTCGGAATGCGTCGACTCGAAAGGCTTCGGGTTAACCAAGTTAATTGACGGCAGTACTCTGGCCTTCACCGCCAAATCGTCTGCCCTTTCATTTTCCCTTACTCCATTATGGCCCGGCACCCAAACGATGCGGATTTTGCCATCCTCAGAGAAGGTGTTAATCTCCTTCTTGCAAGACTGTTCGTGACCTTACCGTCCTGGTTGTTATTGCCCTTATGGCAATTTTACTGTCGGTAAAGATGTTCACAATCGACGTCCTCGCGTTAGCACCACACCACTATACGCATACCGTATTCGCCCGGACCTCCGCCTGCAGGACCGTATGATGGTCAGGCAGTCTTAACAGATCCCAGTCCCTGGGTTTTCAATGTAGACCCCCAGGCCCACTCTGTCCTCTAGCTTTGATCCATCCGTGTAACATGATCTTCCAGATTGCAATACTAGGGTTCCGTCAATCCAAGACTGTGCCGATGACAGCAGTGCTTCGCACTCGACCTCAAGTGCCGTCTCAGGTGTTTGATCGGAACCCTCCTAGCTGGCTGCCTCACACTTAATCTGTATGTCAATGGATCGGATATCTAGAATAGTCTCCAGTGCCCTAGTGGGCGTGGTCCTCATCGCTCCGTCTATGCCAAGACAACATGATCTCTGAACCTGTTGTATGGTCCTTATGTTGCACTTTTACTCCATAGCAGTCCACCAAACTACTGAGGCGTAAGTAAGTATTGGTCTAATCGAAGCTTGTATTATTAGTGCGTGAGTTGTAGGATTTCCACTAGTTTCATTGGACTGTCATTTTCACATTTGAATAAATTGTTTTTTAGAGTCTGATTTCAGACTGCCAATATATTCTGTAAACTTACCTATATGCGTTTAAAAGATGGTATTTTTTTTATTAAAGAAAATATTTCTTTCCATAATGTTTAAATATTGATTTTTTTGTTGAAAACTTTTGTGAGTGGTGTTGACATTTATGTTCCGACTCTACAAACCATTTGCTTCACGTATAAACCCCCCTACCCCATGAAATCAACGATGGTTCAGTTCATTTTGTTTTAATCCTCAATCACTACCAACATTGCCTGCAACATATTTCTGATGGCCGTACTTGTTTGCGTGATGTGCATGTTGTATGTCCTTCGTGGAATATCCTGACATTTCATTGGTTTAAAGTAGACAGTTCTCCTATCGTGGAACTATGGCATTTTTTATTTATTCACTGAGATCCTTCGTTTGTTTTTCCTGTCCCGTTGTGTGCAGCAAGACAATCATTGAATGACAGACGTATATTGAAATTGAATGACAATATTTTTTATTATCATATGCCTTTGTAGTCATATGCAGATGGAGGCATAAGGTGGAGACCATATAGTAACCCATGAAAGAGGATAGAAAGGAACGTAAAGTGCCTCCTCGTAGGCAAATGACATGCTTTTGATATGAAAGGCATTCCCACAGGTTATATCCAGAACTTAAACCAAAAAAAGGTAAACGGATAGAAAAGGAACCTAAAGTGCCTCCTTACCGGCAAATAGCATGCTTTTGGTATGTAAGGTATTCCCATAAGTCAGTTGTTAGGATATATAAAACCAAAAAAAAAACAAGTTAAATGGTATTAACTTCGGCCCAGCCACACTTTGGATACCCACCACCTCCGGTATATATGTAAACCACCTATTGACTATATTTCAGCGAAATCGGATAATAAATGCATCTTTTATGGGGCCAAGAACCTAAATCGAGAGATCGAACTATATGGCAGCTATATCCAAATCTGGACCAATCTGGGCCAAATTGAAACAATATGTCGAAGAGCCTAAAACAACTTACTGTCCCAAATTTAAGCGAAATCGGACAGGAAATGCGCCTTTTATGGGCCCAAGGCCGTAAATCGAGAGATCAGTCTATATAGCAGCTATTTCCAAATCTAGACCGATCTAGGCCATCTTCAAGGAGAATATCGAGGGCCTAATACAACTTACTGTCCTAAATTTCAGCGAAATCGGACAAAATTCGTCCTTTTATGGGGCCAAGACCTTAAATGGAGAGATCAGACTATATGGCAGCTATATCCAAATCTAAACCAATCTAGGCTAAATTGAAAAAAAGATGTTGAAGGGCCTAACGCAACTCACTGTCCCAAATTTCGTCGAAATCGGACAATAAATGCGCATTTTATGACCCCAAGGCCTTACATCGAGAGATATATCTATATATCAGCAATATCCAAATCTGGACCGTTCTAGGCCAACCTGAAGAAAGATGACGGAGTGGTCTAACATAACTCACAAAATCTTCTAATAAATTTGACTTTTTTGGGCCTAGATCAGCAGATCGGTCAATGTGAGGGCTAGCTATATCAAGATATAGTCCGATATAGCCCATCTCCGAACTTAACCTGCCTTAACCCCATGCCACTATGGACATACACCTAGGCCAGTATTTGGCTTGTTGTTACTTTATAGTTTTTAGAGCGCACAACAAGCCGAATACTGGCCTAGGTGTATGTCCATAGTGACATGGAATTGGATAATAAATTCGCCTTTTTTTGGACCAAAATCTTCAATCGGGAGATAGATCTACAATATAAAGAGCTATCTCGAGTGGCCGAGCGATTCTTGAGTGGCCTAGTACAACTCACTGTCCCAAATTTCATCAAAATCGGATAATAAATTTGACTCTTATGGTCCTTAAACCTTAAGTCAGTATCGGTCTATATGGGGGCTATATCAAGATATAGTCCGATATAACCTATTGTCGAACTTAACCTGCCTATGGACAAACAAAGAATCTGTGCAATGTTTCAGCTCAAAATCTCTATTATTTGAAGACCGTGGTGTGATTTCAATCGACAGACGGACGGACATGTTTGAATCGTCTTAGATTTTTATACCCAACAAGGAACATCGGAAATAGATATTTCGATGCGTTGCAAACGGAATGATAAACTGAATATACCCCCACCTTTCGGTGGTGGGTATAAAAATAACGAAGAAAAACGCTACGCCAGTAAATACTTGATCCCCGGATAAGGAAGGAATCCAAATTGCGGTCCACACTTTTTCCTGTGGCTTGAGCATATTTTCCCATCTCAGAATGTAAAAGCCATATTAGGTTAGGTTAGGTTGAAAAGAAGGTGCAGATATTAATCTGCCCCATGTCACTATAGACATACACCTAAGCCAGTAATCGGCTTGTTAAGCGCTCTAAAAACTAAAAAGCAACCTCGAAAAAGAAAATTTTAAGTTAGGAATTCCGTGCTACTGACAAAATCCTTAATTATTTTCCATACCATTCCCCTAAGTTGGTTTATATCAGGTATCGTGCCCCCACCTAAGTACCGATGTCTGTTAGCCCCGCGAATGCCGGGCAATGACATATGAAATGCTCCAACGTCTCATCATCTTTCTCACATGCCCTACACATGCTATCACTTGCCGCACCGATTTTGCATAAGTGAGCTCGTAGTCCTATGTATCCCATAGTGACACCAAAAGCTATACTGACCTCCTTCTTACTTCCTTTCAGTAATAGCCTCGTCCTCTCGCGATACAGATCACCCCATAGAATTTTCGCCGACCTACCGACTGTTTCGCTGTTTCACAGAGTTACATGAGTATTCGTCGGCCACTCCCTTAAATCGGCCTGCGTTGACCCGAAAGGCTACGGGTTAACCAAGTTTGTCGATGGCAGTTCTCTGGCCGTCACCGCCAAATCGTCTGCCCTTTCATTCCCCTTTACTCCGTTTTGGTCCGACACCCAAACGATGCGGATTTTCTCATCCTCATAGAAGGCATTAATCTTCTTCTTATACTCCAAAACTGTTTGTAACCTTACCGTCCTGGTTGTAATTGCCCTTATGGTAGCTGTACTGTCTGTAAAGTTTTTCACACTCGACGTTTTCTTAGAACCATACCAGCTCACGCACTCCGTGTTCGACCGGATCTCTGCTGCAGAACCGTATTAGGGTCAGACAGTCTAAAACAGATCTCAGTCCCTGGGTTCTCAATGTAGACCCCTAGGCCCACTCTGTCTCCTAGCTTTGATCCATCCGTGTATCATGATCCTCCAGACGGCAATACTAGGGTTCCGTCAGTCCAAGACTGTGCCGCTGGCAGCAGTGCCTCGCACTCGACCTCAAGTGTCGTCTCAGGTATTTAATCAGAAACCTCCTAGCTTCCTTACAGGTTTCCTACCCTCGCCTCAATTATGGTGGTGGTATGAGCTGCTCCTATCCTCCGCGATGGTATGAGCTGCTCCCATCCTCAATCCATTCTCCCATCGCCTTAACTCTCATAGCCGCAGTGGCTGCCTCACATTTAATCTGTATGTCAATGGGTAGGATATCTAGAATAGTCTTCAGTGCCTTGACTGTGGGCGTGATCCTCATCGCTCCGCCTATGCCAAGACAACATGTTATCTGATCTTGTTGCATGGTCTTAATGTTGTACTTTTTCTCCATAGCAGTTCACCAAACTACAGAGGCTTAAGTAAGTATTGGTCTAATTACGCTCCTGTAGAGCCAGTGGACTATCCTGGGATTCAGGCCCCATTTCGAGCCTACGACCCGTCTACATAGTGCCCAACATCTGTGAGGCTTCTCAGTACGCTCCTGAATGTGACACTTCCAATTTGGTTTCCTATCCTATATCAATCCTAAATACTTGACCTTATCAGATGTCGACAGCGTTTTATTTAGGAAATGTGGAGCGATAAATTGACCCACCTTCGTCTTCCTCGTGAACAGGCATATTTTGTCTTCTATAGGTTAATATTGAGACCTCTGGGTCTAGCCCACTCATATGCCATATGCAAGACCCTTTCGGCCCTGTTGCATAGCTGGTTCAGATCCTTACCCTTAAGAAGAATTATAACATCGTCTGCAAAGCAGACGGGTTCAAATCCCTCTTTAGTCAGCATCCGTAATAGTTTATTTATGGTGGTCGTCCAAAGGAGTGGCGATAAAATGCCTCCGTGTGGCGTGCCCTGTGCCACTTTCTCCCTTATGTTTATATCATGGGACCCGCAATTTATCCACCTGTTCCTTAGCATATGGTTTATGCTAAAAGCCATCTTAAATGTTATTATTTAATAAACTTGATTCTTAATATAGTCGTAAAGCCCACTTGGTTAACAACGTATCTATATTCTACGTCAATGCCGATTGGACCATACATTTTGGAAACAATATTCCACAAGTATCCATGCGATGAGCTGTGTTAGACCACAGACACTTTCAAAGATCAACTTAGATGACCAGAGCTGAATCCCTGAATCCATGGCCCAACATTCCTGCATTCCTTCAAGCACTTAGGTCTTACGCACACTTTTCCAATTTCTAACACTAATGGAAACCGGATAAATGAGTCTAATTCAGGATTTTCGCTGCAACATAACACACCCACTCTATTGTATTAGTCGTATGGGTGGTTCAATGTTTTTCCTTTTCAATGCGACATCATGACAACATAACAACAATACAAACTGTCTTGTTTTCTTAACATTGTTGTTCAACGTCAGCGTGAACGCTTGCATACATTATGGAATTTCATGTCACGAGTTTCTGATTGACGACTACAACCTCGGCTAGATAAATTGATTTCTCCCAGACAAAGGACTAAATACGCATTCAAGAGTAACACAAAGAATAAATGTTCTTTGTTTTATTTTCTGCGCAGTTGATTATGGAAAATGCAATATACTTCAACACCTCGTCGATGCTGCCCAACCAAATATGTGACAAGCGACAAGAATTGATGCATACGTGTTTTTTTTTTTTTTTTCTTTAAAAAATATTTTTTTACAAATGTTGGTTTATTTAAATAAACGAAATCGACAGACAGCAGAAAATTAAAATTCGTTTGCTGAATCCTTATTACTTCTAACCTAAATATGTAACGAAAGCCTGTCATCATCTATTTTTTATACCTAACACCACTACTGTGGTACAGTGTATAAGAACTTTGTGCATATGCTTATAACACCCAAAAGGAAGAGAGCTAGAGCCATTGGTAAGTGTACGGATCGATTTTGTGTACAAAGTACAGATTGCCAGTTTTATCCGATCATTTTCAAATTTGGCATAGACAATTATTTTGTCATCGAGACAAAACTTATTGATAGTGGGAGAAATAGGAGCAAATGTTGATATATGTGGCTTCCATAAATATGTAATTTACTTTACTTTAATTGTCTATTACAGAGTATTTGTTCCACTAGCCGAACGTAGAATTGCGTTCCAAGCGCCTCGATCTTCTGCGCTCATTCTAAAATCTCTGACACCAAGTTTCGAGGTGTCTCCCACCACTTGATCTTTCCATCGGGCTTTTGGTCTTCCCGGTTTGCGTGTACCCCCGTGTTTGCCTTCAAAAGAATTCTTTGCTGGAGCTTCTTAATCCATTCTGACAACATGACCTAGCCATCGCAGCCGTTGTATTTTGATGCGTGTAACTATGCTATCGTCGTCATACAGCTCATACAGCTCTTGATTCATACGTCGCATATATTTTCCGTTAACGCAAACTGGTCCATATATTTTACGAAGAATCTTTCTCCCAAATACTCCAAGTACTGCCTTGTCTGCTTTCACAAGTATCCATGCCTCAGAACCATATAACAACACGGGTAGTATCAGTGTCTTGTATAGTGTAATCTTCGTCTGTCGAGAGGTGGACTTGTTTCTAAACTGCTTACTTAGTCCAAAGTAGCATCTATTTGCCAGTATTATTCTTCGCTTAATCTCAAAACTGGTGTCATTCGTTTAGATTATGGCGGTGCCGAGGAAGATGAAGTTACTGACTGTCTCAAAGTTGTGGTTCCCAACATTCTCCATTTTCATGTTGTATATGGCCTTTTTTGGATTTGAAACCATCCATTTCGTCTTATCTCCATTTACTACCAGACCCATTTTCACTGACTCTCTTTCGATTATTTCAAAGGCTGCAGTTACTACTTCCGGTAACCGGTATAATGCCGATGTCGTCGGCATAGGCGAGTAGCATGTGTTCTCTTGTGAGGCCATATCTATTCACATCTGTATCTCGTATAATCTTCTCCAGCAGGATATTAAAGAGATTACACGATAGGCTGTCTCCTTGTCTGAAACCTCGTTTGGTATTAAATGGTTCGGAGAGATTATTTTCTATTCTTACTGAGGAACGTGTATCAGCAAGTGTCATCCTGCAGAGTCTTATTAATTTTGCAGGGATACCAAACTCAGACATGGCTTGAAATACCTTTGAACGTAAAGGAGTATCGAAGGTGGCTTTTTAGTCAACAAAGAGATGGTAGGTGTTGATTTGTCCTTCTCGGGTCTTTTCCGGGATTTGGAGCAGTGTGAAAATCTGGTCCAGTGTAGATTTACCAGGTCTAAAACCGCATTGATAGGGCCCAATTATCTCATTGACTTTAGGTTTAAATCTTTCACACAGTACGCTCGAGAGTATCTTGTATGCGATGTGGAGGAGACTTATTCCTCTATAGTTGGCACATTCCGTCTTGTCTCCTTTCTTGTGTACGGGACATGGTATGCTGAGGTTCGAATCATCGGGTATGCGTTCTTCTAGCCAGATTGCGCAGATAAGCTGAGGCATACGCCTTATTAGCGTGACGCCTCCGATCTTAAATAGTTCAGCGGGTAACCCGTCGGCTCCTGCTGCCTTGTTATTCTTTATTCGGAGATAAGATGATGCATACGCCTTATCAGCGTCGCCTCCGGTCTTGAATAGTTCAGCGGGTAACCCGTCGGCTACTGCTTCCTTGTTGTTCTTTAGTCGGGTCACTGCTACTTGGATCTCATTCTGACTAGGAGGTAAACATTCTATACCATCATCATTGATTGGTTCTGCAGTATCCTCTTCGCCGCCAAAGTTGGACATTAACAGTTGGGTGAAATGTTTTTTCCATTGTTTATCTCTGCAAGAGAATGTACCTGCACCAAAGCCATCGGTTTGATGTTTAATTCTTTGGTAGAATTTCCGGACTTCATTGTGACTCCTGTAGATCTCAATTCGCTCTCACTTACGTCTTTCCATTCCTTTTTCTTTCTGCGGAATAGACATTTCTCCTTTACTTAACATTACTTTAATTGCCTATGACAGAACATTTGGTCGTCCCGATCTTTCGTGTGCCACCGTGGTTGCCTTCACAATACTTATTCGCTTCACTGGTGCTTCTTCATTCCGACAACACGACCTAGCCAACACAACCGTTGTATTCTGATGCGTTTACTATGCCATCGTCGTTATACAGTTCGCGGTTCATACGACGCACAGTGGCTCGGTTTGAGTTTTTTCGTTGCAAAAATCATATCTTTTGAACCGAATAAGATAATTGAATGATTTAAATGGCTAATGATAGATAACTGTTCAGCTTATGCAATGAATGTTTCAAAAAGGGTGCTACGCTTTTTAGGTGCTTAGTTATGGCTTATCAAAGTCAAAATTGGTGGAAAAATGGTAACTAGATTTTTTGTTTCCCTTTAAAGACTTTAATATATTAAAATTATTAACCAAAACTTAAAAAAATTGTTTTCAAATAAATCTTTAAATTTTCTGCAAAATTTTCGTCTTTATTCGTAATTTAGTTTTTTCTGAAATTTTAAGTTGTGAAGCGTATAACTTTCAGTAGAAAAGGACAACCTTTATAATTTTTTTTTTATTATTCGGTATATTTTGTTATCTTTCCAATAGTGTCATCAAATATGCAATGGGTAAAGCAATAGTGCGACAATTACACAAATGCCGACGAAATCTTGACTTAAATTCTCGTAAACCTTGTTTTCCATCGGGACATGGACGGAAATAAGGCTGATGTTGAAGAATTTGGCCTTTATGCGGATTTGACAAGCCGGTCATTTATCGGAGTAAGCCTGGAGACTAGCTTTTCAGTTTCCGACTAACTACATACCCAAAGCCAAATTCATGCCTCGTTTCACGTGAAACCGCGGGGAGGTTTTTGTCTACATTTGTGGAAGACCAAGAAAAGCCTGGATTTTTCCAAGTTAAAACCAATCAGAACCGTTGCTTGGTTTCCAACATCTCCAATCTCCCAACGAAATGTAACATATAATTTGTGCAACACATAAAAGGCAGGACGAATTTGCTTCAACCCCACATGGCAAGGAGATACAAACATGCAGTTTTGTTATACATTTGTTGGGCATGTCGAAAAATTTTTCTGCACAATGAAACTGCGGATGAACATTTACAGAATATGTCATTGGAGTTGGAGTTTTGCTATCGCTATTGAAATCGCTTCAGTACCAAAAACTATAACAAATAGAACAAACTTTGGTTAACTTTTACCAGTAGGGGATACTTAAAAACGAAACTTTTTTTAAACAAAATTGTTTGCACATATTCGTCCAAAACATAACCACGGATGTTTAAACAACATTTGGTTGTATATCGGTCCAGACTAGTTGCTTTTGTAAACATTTTTATCTTCAGCTATTTAATATCCACTTGTGGTAGAAAGAAATCAAAGAGCAAGCCACTTTAATACATACAAAGAAGAAAAAATACTAGAAATGTATGTTTATATCAACGATTGATCTTATTTTTCTTTTATATAATAATCAATTTGTGTTTGTTTGTCTGTTCCGTATAGACTCAAAAACGGCTGAACCGATTTTCTTGGTTCATAATGATCCCGTGGTGGAAATAGGGTACTACATTTTTTGATATCTGAAGGGGGAGCGGACCCTCCCCCTTATCCTAATTTTCAGAAACTCCAGACGTCGGATATGGGTGGTGCGATTTAAGCGAAATTTTATGTGGTATCCAAATTTCGGATGGGGTACCTAGGATGACGCCCCTCCAAAAACTATCAAATATATATATAGACCATTCACGACAATATGGGACTCAAATGGAAGGTATTTGCAAATTGCAATTTTTGCCCATGAACATTCCACTAAGGAATAGGGGCAAACTTCTCACATATCAATGAGTGCAGTCCGATTCAAGTTTAAGCTCAATGATAAGTGGACTCGTTTTTAATGCCAAGTCCGAAGTGCGTGCCGCAGTGCAACACCTCTTTGGAGAGAAGTTTTACATGGCATAGTACCTCACAAATGTTGCCAGCATTAGGAGGGGAAAACCACCGCTGAAAATTTTTTCTGATGGTCTCGCCAGGATTCGAACCCAGGCGTTCAGCGTCATAGGCGGACATGCTAACCTCTGCGCTACGGTGGCCTCCTATGGATATCAAATGGAAGGTATTAAAGAGTAGAATACGAATGTGATACCCAAATTTGGGACCATGTGTTTGGCGAACCTCCCTAACCCCCTAAACACCTCCAAATCGGAGATATATACCGACCATGGCAGTATGCGACTCAACAGAAAGGTATTTACGAGTTAAATACGAATCTGATATAAAAAATTGTAAGACGAAGTGTTGGGGGGCCGCCCATCCCTAAAAACACCCCCAAATAGGACTTATTTACTGACCATCGCAATATGAGGCTCAAATAGAAGATATTTGAGTGTAGAATACGAATATGATATCCAAATGTGGAACCAAGTGTTTTGGGGGCCTCCCCTCTCCAAAAAACCCCCCAAAATGCACGAATTTACGAGCATAGCAATATGGGGCTCAAACGAAAGGTCTTTAGAAGTACCCCACGAATCTGATATCAGTATTCGGGAAAATTTTTCTATGGAGCCAACCCACCCCATAACACCACAGATATAGGAAGTATTTGCTGACCATTGCAATATGGGGCTCCTATAAGAGGTACTTTTAAGTAGAATACGAAGCTGATATATATTTTCAGAGAAAGACACTGAATGGCCGCCCCATCCCCCAAACCGAACATGTTTGCCAACTATGCAAGTATAGGAGGCAAATGAAAGGTATTTTGGAGTAGACCACATATCTAGTATCAACATTCGGGACCAACTGTCTAGGGGACGCCCCACCACCCATAACAACCCCCAAATTGGACGTATTTGCTCACTATGGCAATTTGGGTCTTAAAGAAGTTGCAGCTCTCCACAAAGCGGACATATTTGCTGAGTTTTGCAATAAGGGGTTTAATAAAAGGTGTTTGAAATTAGGAAACGAATTTGATATCCAACTTTGAGTCCAATGGCAATATGGGGTTTAAATAAATGATATTGAGAGTAGAGCACGATGCTGATTTATTTTCAAGGCTAAGTGTTTGGGGGACAACCACTCTCCCTAAAACACACCTAAATCGGACATATTTACCGATCGCGACAAAGAGGGGCCCAAATGAAACGTATTGGAAAGAAGAATACGAAATTGATACCCACTTTCGGGACCAATTTGCTGGGGCTCTACCCCTTCTCCAAAACATCCCACAAACAGCAATTATTTATAGGGCTTAAAAAAAAGGTATATGTGAGCGGAATACGAATCTAATATCCAAATGTGGGACCATGCAATTGGGGCACCGCCCCTTCTCCAAGAGTACAAATTTACCGACAAAATTAAAGGTATTTGAGATTAGAAAACGAATATGATAACCAATTTTAGGGCCAAGTGATTGGTTTACGTCTCATCCCATTAACTTCCCTCTAACCAATGGCAATATGGGGTTTAAATAAATGATATTTCAGAGAAGAGCACGATGCGGATATATTTTTCAGGGCCAAGTGTCTGGGGACCAACTCACCCCGAAAACACTCATAAATCGGACATACATATTTACAGGTCAAGGCAATAAGAGACTTAAATGAAAGGTATTTGGAAGTAGATCACGAAATTCATACCCACTTTCGGGACCACGTTTCTGGGGGTCCACACCACCCCCTAAACCCACCAACCGGGGGTGTCTTCTAACTTCCATAATCCCAATGAGAATATCGGGCTCATATAAAGTCTCTTAAGAATGGAGTTCATCTAACATCCAAACTCAAATAACCCTAAACCCATTGAGCGAATTCATAAATCAGTAAAGATCATATGGGATATACATACATACAAATACTATTTTCGTAGCACGGTATTTCACTAAAAGCTTTTTAATTGTCGAAAATAAATATTTAGAGGATAATTTTGTTTCATATAAAGTAAAAGCAGGCGCAACGGAGCGGGCCCCGTTCAGCTAGTACTTTATATAAATAAATGATTTTAATTATTCATTTTAACATAAATTTTTAATATTACCACCCTCTTTTCAACCTAACCTAACAGAAATTGTAAAACTCAATTTTCCAACAGACGGTTTAAGAAAAACCATGCTGAATATTCTTTAGATCATGAATTATGAAAATAAAATACAGTATCAATACATGACATGGAGGCAACCGTAGCGCAGAGGTTAGCGTGTCTGCCTATGACACTGAACGCCTGGGTTCGAATCCTGGCGAAACCATCAGAAAAAAATTTCAGCAGTGGTTCGCCCCTCCCCTCTCTTCAAAGAGGTGTCGCACTGCTGCACCCCGTTCAGACTCGGCTATAAAAAGGAGGTCCCTTATCAATGAGCTTAATTTTCAATCGGACTGCACTCATTGATATGTGAGAAGTTAGCCCCTGTTCCTTAATGGAATGTTCAAGGGCAAAATTTGCATTTGCATCAATACTTCTCCCATTTTGAGATTTCAAAACGGGAATTTATCAGCTGTATTTTTATAACAGCATTGATGATGTTTTCCATATTAATTCTCAGTTGATACAACATCAATTGACATAACATATTTGTTGTTTCCATATTCTTTCAATTACATCGACTGATTTATTAATTCGATTTTATCCATCCATTTAGTAAATTTAATTATTGTTGCATTATTCATTTGTTTGTGCATTTAAACGAGTCATGGGAGGTTAAATAATACTATTTATTTATGCTGTATTTGTTTTCGTGATGTTTGTTCATTTCAAACATCTTGGTCTTTTTGATCTCCGTCAATAACGACAACATTAACAATGATGTATATTATATAATTCTGTTTTCTTTTTCCATTTCAGGTAAAAAAAAAAACAATATTTTATAGAAATTCATTATGCAATTCAGGTAATTTATGCAACACTCCTATATTAATTTGATTTGGCAAAGAACGACGACTGGAAAACTCGTGGCGAAGAACATGATAAGTGCAATCCTTAGTGGTAATTGATATTCGACTAAACTGAATTTATATATATATATATATCTTATATATATAATTGAATTTGTATTTGTTTGTCGGTCCCAAAAACGGCTGAACCAATTACCTTGGAATTTTCACATATTATGTAGGTTGGTCTGAAAGGAAACATAGTCTATATAATTTTTCGATATCGGGAGGGGGGGCGGGGTGGGGGCGGACCCTCCCCCTTACCGCAAAAGTACTACCCATAAATAAAAGTGAACCGATCGGGACAATATGGGACTCATATAAAAGGTATTCAGGAGTAGAGTACGAATTTCATATTAAAAATTGGGTCCAAGTAACTGGGGGCCGCCCCGACCCCAAAACCCCCTATTATAGGTTTTTTGGGCGATCATGACAATATGGGACTAAAATGAAAGGTTTTCCAGAAGAGATTGCGAATATGGTCAGGAAAGAGAAATAGGCCTTATAATTCGTTGATTTCGGACGGGGGTGGACCCTTTCCCTTTTACCCAAAAACACCACCCAAAATCAAAAGTGGACCGATCGAGACAATATGGGTATCAAATGAAAGGTATTGGAAAATAGAATACGAATATTGTATTGAAATTCGGGTCTTAGTACCCACGGGAAGGAAACATAGGCTATATAAATTTTAAATATCGGATGGGTGTCGCTGTCGTGTAGGTGTCGCTTTTCCTTCCAAAAATAAGTCAAATAGGTTGATTGACCCATTATGACAATATGGGACTCAAATGAAAGGTATTTGAGAGTAGAAAACGAATTTGATTTATATTTTCAGGCAAACTGCCGGTGGCCGCCTTAGCCCCAAAAAACCCTCCAAACATTTCATATTTACTGACCATGGCAATATAGGGCTCACATTAAATGGATTTGGGAGTGCAGCACGAATTTGATATCCACATTTGAGTCGAAATGTCTGAGTGCCATCCCTTCCCTGAAAAGCACTTTTCATTACCCTAATTTTCAAAACCACCAGATCTCGGAGATTGGTAATGCGATTCGTTCGGATTTTTTTTTTTTTTGCACTCTCACAGTCAAAACAAAACATGGTTCCTATTGTTGGAGTCGGGGGCCATCCAAAACCCGCCAAATGGATATATAGACCATCACGACAATATAGAGCTCAAACGAAAGGTGCTTGAGAGAAAAAACGAATTTGTTATTCAAGTGAATAGCCATGTGTTTGGGGAACTGCCCCATCCGAAAACACCTCCCTATTATATAAAAGGTATGTTTAAATTGATTGATTTTCGGGACATTCCCACCCTCAAACAGAATTTATTTACCGATCATGCCATTATGGGCTCATTTAAAATGTATTTGAAAGTAGAGCTCGAAGCGTATATTTACATTAAGGGCCAAGTGTCTCTCTAAACCGGAAGTATTTACCAATACGATAATATAGGATTCAAAAAAAAGGTATTTGGGAGTGGAGTAAAATTGTACCCAGGAATCGAGAAGGGGCACACTTGTAGCACATTTTTTTTTATAGCCGAGTCCGAATGGCGTGCCGCAGTGCGACATCTCTTTGTGGAGAATTTTTTACGTGACCATGCATGGAAAATGTCGCCAGCATTAAGAGGGGATGTTATCGCCAGGATTTGAACGCAGGCGTTCAGCGTTATAGGCTGATATAGGTTCCAGTGGCACGAATTCGATTATAAACATTCAAGGCGAAGTGACCCAAACCTAAAAAGATATTAGAGAGTTAAATAAGGCGCAGCGAAGCGGGCCCGGTTCGGCTAATAATTCTATGATTCTCATTCACAAGACTATTTTTGAATCCGTGTTGCCCACACTGTTTAAAACTTTTAACTGAAATTATTTATGGTTCAAATGCCGATAACTTTGCCATATCTTCGAAATACTTAAATGATTTATTTGTTTTTCGTTTTGTTTTTTCAATTACACTTATAAAAGTTTCTGTAATCGCACATAATCTTACACATTTACTTGCATGTTCAGATTAATAAAACGCACGCCTGATAAACGGCCTTTCATTTAAATGTACTAAATTTTAATTTAATAATCGCCACCACCCATCGAGGTTAAGTTTCAGTCATTAATTTTGACATGAAAAAATTGCGTGTCTGTGTAGATGTTAGGAAGTTTTCAAAGAAATTTATGCAAATGGAATAAGGAACGTACGTAATATGTTATGACGAGTCTTTTTTATGCAACCACAACAAAGAATATTCCATTTAAATATTATTTCCATGGCGAAGCAATTTAAAATGCTGTTTAATATTTTCCCCAGGTATATTTTATATTAAATCGAATTGTTCCAACAATTTGTACTAGTATGTCTTCAAAGAAGCTGTCGTACCTCTGAGGTTAGCATGTCCGCCTATGACGCTGAACGCCTGAATTAGGATGCAGGCTACACCATCAGAATAATTTTAGCGATGGTTTTCCCCTTCTAAATGACTCGCTTGTGTCAGCATGTCGTAGTGCCAAGCCAGGGGACAAACAGCGATTGTCATGGTGGACCCCAGAACTGGTTGGTCTAAGCAAGGACTGCAGAAATCTCTTCAATAGAGCAAAAGCCACAAGGGCACCACGCGATTGGGACGTATATAAGGCTGAGCTAAGAAAATACAAGGGCGAGCTGAGAAAGGCTCAGAACAAATCCCGGGTGAAATTCTGCATCTCCTTGGAGGATACATCTGAGGCCTCTAGGCTAAGGAAGATCCTATTCTTGAGACCTAGTGCGGTAGGGTATATTCAGCAGTCAGAGAATGCATGAACAATGTCTGGTGAGGAAACACTAGAACTACTCATTGACACACATTTCTCAGGATACTTTCCAGCGAACATTGTAGCTCTAAAAAGGAGTTACTGATATGCATTCATCGTAGGTTGTTGGGGAAATTGTGTATGAGAAGAAAATCTATTGGGCGATAAGAAGTTTCGACTCTTTTAAGTCGCCAGGCCCTGATGATGTATCACCGGTTGAATTACAAGCTGTTTCCGACAGACTGGTTCTTTGGCTTAGGGAGATATACTCTGCTTGTATCAGCATGTCATATATACCTGTGGGAATCCCATGGCTATACGAACCAGATTGACCCGAAGGAGTTCTTCATCGGCAAGAACTGCCGCCTCAGTGTATAACACGTTGCTACAACAACAACTATACGCTTGCAAATCATTGAATTTTATTACCAAAATCAGTGTTCGGTTCGAAATGTGTTCATTCACCGTAACGTTGCGTCCAACAGCATCTTTGAAAAAATACGGTCCAATGATTCCACCAGCGTACAAACCACACCAAACAGTGCATTTTTCGGGATGCATGGGCAGTTCTTGAACGGCTTCTGGTTGCTCTTCACTCCAAATGCGGCAATTTTGCTTATTTACGTAGCCATTCAACCAGAAATGAGCCTCATCGCTGAACAAAATTTGTCAAAATTTGAACACATTTCGAACCGAACACTGATTTTGGTAATAAAATTCAATGATTTGCAAGCGTTGCTCGTTAGTAAGTCTATTCATGATGAAATGTCAAAGCATACTGAGCATCTTTCTCTTTGACACCATGTCTGAAATCCCACGTGATCTGTCAAATACTAATGCATGAAAATCCTAACCTCAAAAAAATCACCCTTCAGTAAGGGCAAGTCGACAGAACAGCCACTCAGGATCTAGTCGACTAGATAGAGGGTTCTCTAGGGAATATATTTACAATGGTAGCATTTCTTGACATTGAAGGTGCTTTCGACAATGTAAAACCGACGTCAGCAAGTGATTCTAGACATCAACTCTTTCGTAAGAAAGTTTATCAATAACTTACTTACTAAAAGATGCATTACGGCAGGCTTGGGATCTGTAGATCTAAAAAGGTGGGTCAGCAGAGGAACTCCTCAAGGAGGTGTACTGTCTCCTTTACTTTGGAACATAACCCTAAAAATATATTATAGTCCCTGGAAGAAAAAGGTGTAGGATTGGTGGCGTATGCTGATGACGCGACTATTGCAATTAGAGAAAATTTTCCCAGTACTCTAAATACTGGGAAGTACTTCAGGAAGCTATACGTGCCACAGCAAAGTGGGCTACCGAAAGTGGTCTAGGCGAAAAATCCGACAGAAGAGTTATTTTCAGCAGGAGATACAAGTTGCCCATAGTGGAAACTGTATCCTTGGGTGGAGAGAATGTTCTAATTACAGAAAGAGCAAAATAACTAGGTGTTTTGTTGGATTGGAAATGAACTTCTAATCCAACATTTTGGAAAGGGCAAGAAAGGCCACTCTTGCCCTATACACCTGTAAGAGAGGGGCTTAGACCGCGTGTCATGCTTTGGGTATATACTGCAGTTGTCAGACCTATAATGCTATATGGTGTTGTGGTCTGGTGGACGGCGCTTCAAAAGTCCTCCCATTGTTCAATAGTCAACCGGGTTCAAAGAATGGCTCGTTTGTGCATCACAGCCACACTGAGGACAACACCATCTGATGCTCTGAATTTAATGTTACACCTAATGCCTCTGGACTTTGTGGCAAGGCAAATTGCTGCGACCACTGCTGTGAGGCAAAGGAAGCCTTTTCGTTGGCCATATGGTCGCTGCGGCCACTGTGTTATCCTTGATATAATGTCCGATTTTCCAGTCAGTGTGGATTACACCCTGCCTGAGCCGCTTTTTGTTAAACATACTGTACCACTATACCTGATGGAACCGATTGGAACTACGATATCCCTGGTAATAAAGGTTACACAGACCTCTAAACGGATGGTTCAAAACTAGACTATCGGGTGGGCTTTGGGTGTACTCCGAAAAAGTAGAACTGGTCATAATGAGAAGGTTACTTGATCACTGCAGTGTGTACCAAACGGAGATCCTTGAAATAAAAGAAGTGGTTAGATATAATGTCATAACGGCAACTGGCACAAATATCTTCTCAGACAGCCAGACAGCCATTAAATCCATGGTGAACGTATTTCTGAACGCAAAAACCGCCCTCGACTATCACAGATCTCTCAACGATATGGCTGAACAGTTCAATATTCATCTGGATGCCGGGCCACAGAGATATTCCAGGGAAATGTAAAGCGGACGAGCTTGCGAGACTAGGAACTACCCTACATAATCCAGGGATAATGGAATGTGTGGGTATGCCTCTTCACTCTTCATGATAAGGCCCGAAGGGCAACGAATAATAGATGGACGCAAAGAGGGAGCTGTGAGCATTCCAAAATTTAATGGCCTAATCTGGATTTAAAAAAAAACTTTGCTGTCACTGGCTAGAACAGACATCTCAGTCATTATGTACGTCATGACAGGTCACTGTCTGATCGGAAAACATGTTGACAGAATGAAAGTCAGCAGACTATAGAACATCTCCTGTGTATGTGTCCCGCACTGGCAGTCAGAAGGAATTCCATTTTAGGTCCTCATTTCTTTGAAAACTTGTTTAATTTTGGGCATGTGAACATTCGCAAGTTTTTGGGCTTTTTAAGACGATCTGGATGGTTCAACGGTAGGAACTAGAAGATATTTTCCTCTTTTTAATCCTGTGGTATCAGAATGTTAGAAATTGTCTAAGTTAGTCTGATGGCAGACTACCACTTTAACTAGGCTTAACATTTCCCCTCCTAATGCTGGCAACATTTGTGAGGTACTACACCATGTAAAAACATCTCTTCAAAGAGGTGTCTTGTGCGGGTCGCCGTACGGACTCGGCTATAAAAAGGAGGCCCCTTACTATTGGGCTTTACCTCGCTTTGAACTGCACTCATTGATATGTGAGAAGTTTGCCCCTGTTCCTTAGTTGAATGTCCATGGACAAAATTTGCTAATTTGCATTTGCTCCTCATTAATGTAGGTCGTCGGAGATTGCAAATCGTGCATATCGGTTCATATTTGTAAAAGGCTACCATATAAATCGATTGAAATTCTGCACGCAATGTTCTTTGACGACTTTCAATAAACGTGTCTAATACGGTTCAAATTAGTCCATAAGCGGATACAGTTCCCATATAAGCCGATCTCCCTATTTGAGATCTTGAACGCCAGGAAGCCGCAATTATAATCCGATTTGACTGAAATTTTGAACATAGTCTTCTGTTGCGACTGTTATGAATTGATCTATAACCTCATATAGCTCCCATATAAATCGATCCCCGTATTTGACTTCTGGGGCCCCTAGAAGCCTCAATTTTCATCTAATTTGATTGAAATTTGGTACGTGAAGTACACATATACCGTCCAACACTCACGCTAAATTGCTTCAATATAGTTTTATAAATATAAATAGCCACCATATAGACCAATCTCCTTAGTTTGTGGCTTAAATTTGGTACGTGAAGTACACTTATTCTCTACAATACTGAAAACGAATCATAACCCAATCAAATTCATTACTAGATACAGGTTCCTTGAAAACCGATACCCCTACATGATTTCTTAAGACCTTAGAATCGTCAATCAATACCCGATTTGATTGTTACAAAATAATTCAAAAGCAATCTGAGTTGATATGAATACATTTTAAGCAGAATCCATGGTAGTTGGTGGCCAAAATTCGGCCCAGCCGAACTTAACACGCTTTTACTTGTTTTTAACATACCTCTCCTTTTTCATGACAAATTATAATTCTTGTTTCTAGTAGCATTTGCGCAAGGGGTCATTATCCAACATTTATATAAAGTCTGTCCAATTTAATAACGAAGGACGAATCCCATGTAAAGGAACTTGGTCAATAACAATCTATGATTTGTCTTATCGAATGCCTTACTGAAATCAGTATAATTACAGTCTGTCTGGTATTTCTTTCTAAATCCATCGTTCACAACCGTAGTGAGCTCAAAAATATTCCTTAATGTCGAGCGATGTTTTCGAAAACCATGCTGGTATTTTGATAAAAAAGATGATGATACTGATACTGAATGATATTGAATCTGTTACAAGTTTCCCAAATAATTTTCATATAGCATTAAACTTCGCGATATCTCTATAATTGGAAACGTCAGTTCTCTTACCCGACTTAAATAAAGGAACAATGTAAGACTCTTTCCACAATTCAGGAAAATACCCAGAATATACAGAAGAGCGAGATTTTCCGCACAATGTTTTAGTATGCATGATGGAATTCCATCTGGCCCAGGAGCAGTCATACTTTTGAGGATCTTTAGTTTTCCAACACAGTAGAAACATCAAAACTATGGACATCTATGTGTATAGATGATAATTCAGAAATCGGATAGGTTTATCGAAAAGTGTATTCGTGTGATTTGGTGGAATAAGAGGTTCTGAAAAATGATGCAAAGATATTTGAGATTCCAATATCATCATCCGCTGTAATTTGTATATGACATAATGTTGCACTTCAGCAGGTTATATCAGTATATGACAAAGTATTTCAGTGCATAGTTTACAACTTTACAACAGCATTCCTAGCGCAATCATTAAAACAACAACAACAATGGCTATAATAATTTAAACAATATGCTACCATTCTGTGTACGTGTGGTTAACCTCTCACTTACCCTCTCGTTCTCTGCGATATCCTTATATGAGGGAGAAACTCCTAATTCTAGAGAATGTATTGTACAGGCGTCCACATACATATGTGTTTTTATTTTTTTGTATGACTTTGAGGGGAATTATAGGTACGAACAATACCAGCGGACACAAAATGAGTCATGGCCAACAGCCAAAGGTCCTTTCATCCACACCTGTAGGACGATTCCTCTTATCCGTGGGAATTTGTGCGCCTGCCTCTGTTGTTTCCTTCCTGTACTCTATACAACATTACACCGGATATTTACTTGAGCGTGGGGCAAATATGTGTGTGTGTGTATATACTACTGTGTTTGTATTGAGGTTATTGTGTAAGTGAACGCATTTGAAATTTATGTTCGTTTATTTTTTGATAGAGCAGTTTGCCACATATAAACATGAACTTTGCCACCGTTGACTTTGGAGCATTTAAACGAGTGGTTATATACAACATGGGCAACTTGGCTTTGTCGAACATAAGCTCAAAGTGAGAGAGAAAAAAAAACGAAAACAGCTAGAGCCCTAGAAAATTTAAAGTTTAACTTTTGAAGAAGGAATCCAATTGTGAAAAAACAGGGGCAAACTTCTCCATTTCAATGAGTGCTATCCAATTAGATTTAAAGCTTAATGAAAAGGGTCCTCCTTTTTATAGCCGAGTCCACATGGCGTGTCGTAGTGCGATACCTAATTGGAGAGATGTTTTAACATGGGATAGTACCTCACAAATGTCACCAGCATTAGAAGGGGATAACCACCGTTGAACAGTTTTTCTGATATTCTCGCCAGGATTCGAACCCAGGCGTTCAACTTTTTAGGAGCTTATATTAACATCTGCTGTACGTCCCTTCTTAGTTAATCCAATTAAGTCGTTGTGGCAACAAATCTTACCTATTGAAGCGGCAGATAACAAAAATGTTTGCTATAACATCAGAAAGTATGCTGAAAGTTGGACAGCGGTAATTTTTTTTGTCTGTCCATGTTAATTTGTGCACAAAGTACATCTCAAATTTTGGACGAACGAACAAAAATTGGCCTACAGGCATCTTTTATGGCCCAGAGACAAAGCCTATTGAAATTGGAAAAAAATTGGCTCAGATTTGAAATAGCTCCCATATACAATGGTACAAAAAAGTATACATACCCTACTACCCACTTTTAACCCCATTACCCGTCCAGAGGATAAATATCACCTAACTATAAACCTTCAGATTCCTCTATCGTTCCTTTCTACGTGTCATAGGAAATCATATCAAAATAAGTCTGGATATTGCTTCAATGGATATTTCACTTCTGAGTTCAATGGACTGAAACACTCTCCATTCAATGAATACTTATAATGAAATGCTACAAATGTTCTATAGTACTCTAAGATACTATGTATCAGAAACTGTTCCAAATAGAGTACCCTTTACGAATGTTGGTCCTCCGTGGAATACTCCTGCATTGTCGAAATTGAAGAACAGAAATAATAAACTCTATACAAAATTCCAAAAAAGTGGTTCAAATTTTGATTATACGAATTATTCAGTAGCAAGGTCGAAATACACGATTATGAATAAACAACTGTAAGGCAAGTACAAAACAAAGAAGAATATTGAGATGATGTCGAATCCTAAATCCTTTTATGATATATTAACAATAAAAGTCGATGTAATGGTTTCCCAAAGAGTTTGCAATATGGACAAGTTGCAGCGGATGATGATATTGGAATCTCAACTATCTTTGCATCATTTTTTAGAACCACTTATTCAACCAAATCGCACGAGGACACTTTTCGTTATCCCTTACCGAATTCTGAGTTCTCATCTATACACAAGATGTCCATAGTTTTGATGTTTCTACTGTGTTGGAAAACTTAAGATCCTCAAAAGTATGGCTGCTACTGGGCCAGATGGAATCCCAGCATGCATACTAAAACATTGTGCGGAAAATTTCGCTCTTCCTCTTTGCATACTCTTCAACAAATCTTTATATTCTGGGTATTTTCCTGAAATGTGGAAAAAGTCTTACATTGTTCCTTTATTTAAGCGGGGTAAGAGAACTGACGTTTGCAATTATAGAGGTATCACGAGGCTTAATGCTACACCAAAATCATTTAAGAAACTTGTAAAAGATTCAGTATCATGGTTTTCGAAAACATCGCTTGACATTAAGGAATCTTTTTGAGCTCACTACGGTTGTGAACGATGGACTTAGAAAGAAATACCAGACAGACTGTATTTATACTGATTTCAGTAAGTCATTCGATAAGATAAATTATAGATTGTTATTAATCAAGTTGCATTACATGGGATTCGGTCATTCGTTATTAAATTGGATAAAGTCGTACCTTATTGGCACATCACAAATGGTGAAATTTGGTAATGCAGTGTCTAATAAAATTAATGTGAGTTCTGGGGTTCCACAAGGGAGTCATCTTGGTCCAGTACATTTTACTAGGTTCATTATTGACTTGCCGAATGTAGTAAGCCACTCTAAAGTACTTATGTATGCGGACGATGTCAAAATATTTCTGTCGTATAATCTCGAGACGTATCACGTTTACTGCAATCTGATCTTATCTATCTAGACTTATCTGTGCCACTGTATACGTTCGCCCGATTTGGACTAATATTTCAATAATGTGGTCATGTATAAACTGATTCTCACGATTATCTAATGACTGGTGACATAACTGGTGAGTTTTGTCAAAACCGATTCAGATTTAGATATATCTCCTTATTTTTTGGACCACCCGTTTTTTACTTGTAAAGCTTTTGTCGGGGTTTTATCTAAAAATTTTGCACAATGTCTTCTTTTATGACTTCTACAACGAATAGCGATTTTAGTCAATATCGGTTCAGAGTAAGATATAGCTCCCATATAAGTTTTCGTCCGATTTTGACTTAATATGCAATCATTTGGTCATTAGTTAACCGATCCTCTTTAAATTTAGAACGGAGGCCACCGTAGCGCAGAGGTTAGCATGTCCGCTTATGACGCTGAACGCCTGGGTTCGAATCCTGGCGAGACCATAAAAAACAATTTCAGCGGTGGTTTTCCCCTCCTAATGCTGGCAACATTTCTAAGGTACTATGCCATGTAAAACTTCTCTCCAATGAGGTGTCGCACTGCGGCGCGCCGTTCGGAGTCGGCTATAAAAAGGAGGCCCCTTTTCATTGAGCTTAAACTTGAATCGTTCAGCACTCATTGATATGTGCAATCTGCAAATTTGTTTTGTTATGGCTTCCAACAACTGTGCTAAGTTTGGTTCAAATCATTCCATAACCTGATATAGCTGCCATCTAGACCGATCTGGGATCTTGACTTCCTAGTCTTCTGGAGGGCACAATTCTTATCCGATTTGGCTGAAATTTTGTACAACGGCTTCTCCCATAACCTTCAACATACATGTTCAATATGGTCTGAATAGGTATATGGCCTTATACAGCTCCCATATAAACCGATCTCCCGATTATGCTTTTTGAGCCCCTACAAGGTGCAATTTTTATCCAAATGGATTGACATATTACCCAATGACTTTTACTATCGTCTTCAACATTCAATTCATTTATGGTGCGAATCGTACTATAACTTGATATAGCTCCAATAGCATAACAATACTTATGAATTATTTATGCGCGCTCTTCGTGTACACCCCCTAAACTCGGACTGCGTCGTTGGAAAAACTTCTTCAAGTTCATTGATTGCAGTTATCTGGCTCTTACATTCCAAGCCGGAAACAGAACTCAATCTTGGGTTATTCGAAAGAGATGGCGTGAAATTGATCAAATATATGGAAGAATGGGCCCAGTAGTAGCTCAAGAAGTTGAATCGAGAGTTCTGTAATTGAGGGCATTGAGCAAAACTTCAGGCAAATCATAATCACTACCAAAACCACTAATTGTTTGTCATTCGATTCGCTCGCCAAGTCTTCGAAATCAGCCAATTTTGAAGAACGAATCGAGTGCCAAATATTGTGGTTTTAGTAGTTAATCGACTTAAAATATCATGACAATCAAGAATATTTACACTTTTACAAACGAAATGGAGAAGTTAGTTCATAGCGATGGATACCTGGCTTTGTTATTGGTGTATTATTTGAAATCGGCTGCAATTTAAGTCATTGCGAACTGGCTTCCATTTTGATGTTTTTGGCGTTTAACTTTTACAGCCAGCAACAGAATGAAAAACGATTTTCACAACAATTGTGTTGGTGTTCACCATAATAACTTTTGCGGCATTATTGCTTGTGATGTGTGGCTTAAATGCATTGCTGCTGTTCTTGCTGGGGTTTCATATGACGGGGTAACATATTGCATTGTTGTCCTCATGTTGCTGTTGGTGTTCTCCTATCCTAAAGTGGATGTTGTATATCCGCAAATGAAGGAAGGACGAAACTGGAAGCAAATGTTACTTTATACATCCGGTGGGGAAGCGTGAGTGTGGGGCGATAGGGGCAGAACTGTTGGTTGTAGTAGTAGGAATAAATGTTTATGGATGTACACAGCCGTATTTTCTCAGTTGACTGAAAGTCATTATGTGTGCGTGTGTTAGGTATGCGGTTGATGTAAAACCCACATCCAAATATGCTCCACTGCCATTTTAATTAATTTCATTACTGCAATGCCAACGAAAAAAAAAATGTGAATATGAAATATTTATGTTCTGTGCATTAATGAAGTTGTCATAAAGAATTTCTCAACTAAGAAAAGAATTTGAAATGTGTTTGTATGGGAGTTGAACCAGAATAATGCGAAACTGGAGCATAACATAGTGCATTTAATTAAAAGCAGACATAACAAAGAAAAATTTAATAAACTCATCTTCAGTACTTCGTTCATTTCCTTAGAAAACAATTCACAATCAAACAATTTATGTAATAAATATTGACCGAATTCATTTTGAAGTTAATCACGTCAGAGAATACTTTGAAACCCCTTACCCATATTAGAAATATTGCTACATCAACTTCCACGAAAACTGGGTCCAACACAGTGTCAGAGTTTCTCACTACTAGGGCATGGTTAGGTTAGGTTTAAGTGGCAGTCTACCATCAGACTCGCTTAGACGTTTTCGTCCATTGTGATACCACAGGAATAGAAGAAGGAAGATGCCTTCTAGTTCCTACCGTTGAACCATCCAGATCGCTCACATCCGCTAAGGATGACAGACAGGTTCTCAAAGAAATGAGAACCTAAAGTGGAAATCCTTCTAACTGCTAGTGCAGGACACACACACAAGGTGTTCTATAGTCTCTCCTTCCTCGATGTCCCCACAGCTTCTGCATAAGTCGTTGCTGGCAACCTTCAGTCTGTCAGCATGTTTTCCGATTATACATTGAACTGTCATGACGGACACAAAACTCAGGCGTCTGTTCTAGCTAATGACAGCAAATTAGAAATCTTCAAGTCTAGATGAGGCCACATAGTTTTGGAATGCTCACAGCCCTTTGTGCCCATTTATCATTCGTTGCCCTTCGGGCCTGGTCCTGAAAACTTAGCTTGCATGTCGCTAGAGGCATACCCACAGATTCCAGTGTCCCTGGAGTGTGTAAGCTGTCAAGGAATATACAGTGGTAGCATTTCTTTACATAGAAGGTGCTTTCAGTAATGTAAAACCGACGTCAATCATGAAAGATTTGGAGTTTCTAGGCCATAACTCTACCGTAAGAAAGTTTATTAATAACTTACTTACTAAAACATGCATTACGGCAGGTTTGGGATCTGTGGATCTAAAAGATGGGTCAGGAGAAGAACTCCCCAAGGAGGTGTATTGTCTCCTCTGCTTTGGAACATGCCCATTAACAATATATTATTGTTCCTGGAAGAAGATGTGTAATGTGTGTAATGTGTCGCGTATGCTAATAATGTGGTCGCGTATGCTAATAACGTTGCAATTGCGGTTAGGGGAAAGTTCCCAGCAATCTAAGAGATATACTTCAGGAAGCTCTACATGCAACAGCAAAGTAGGCTACCGAAAGTGGTCTGGGTACGAATCCATGCCTGACAGAAGTAGTTCTTTTCAGCAGGAGATACAAGTTGCCTACAGTGGAACCTGTCTCCTTGGGTGGAGAGAATGTTCCATTTACAGAAAGCGCATGATACCTGGGTGTTTTTCTGGACAGGAAATTGAACTTCAAATCCAACATTTTGGATATGGCAAGAGAGCCATTGGCAAAAGTTGGGCATTTAGACCGCGTGTCATGCATTGGGTATATACTGCAGTTGTCAGAACTATAATGCTATATGGTGTTGTGGTCTGGTGGACGGCGCTTCAAAAGTCCACCTACTGCTCAATACTTAACCCAATCCAAAGGATGGCTTGTTTGTGCATCACAGCCGACACCATCTCATGCACTGAATTTAATGCTACATCTTATGCCTCTGGACATTGTGGATACCCAAATTGCAGCGACCACTTCCGTGAGGTTAAGGGAGATTTCTCATTGGTCATGTGGCAGCTAGGGACACTGTGTTATCCTTGTTACAATATCCGATGTTCCAGGCAGTATGGATTACACCCCCTTCCTGAGCCGCTTTTTGATAAAAATTACTGTATCACAAACCTGATAGAACCGATTGGAACTACGATACGATATCCCTGGTACCAGAAGTTACATAGACTTTTATACAGATGGTTCCAAATTAAACGACCAGGTGGGCTTTGGGGTGTTCTCTAAAGATCTAGAACTGGTCATATCGAAGAGGTACCCGATCACTCCAGTGTGTATCAAGCAGAGATCCTTGCAATTAAGGAAGTGGTGGAATGGCTAAGATATAATGTCATTACGACGATTGGCATAAATATCTTCTTAGACACCCAGGCACAGCTATTAAATCCCTGGAGAATGTATTTCTGAACACAAAAGTTACATAGACTTTTATACAGATGGTTCCAAATTAAACGACCAGGTGGGCTTTGGGGTGTTCTCTAAAGATCTAGAACTGGTCATATCGAAGAGGTACCCGATCACTGCAGTGTGTATCAAGCAGAGATCCTTGCAATTAAGGAAGTGGTGGAATGGCTAAGATATAATGTCATTACGACGATTGGCATAAATATCTTCTTAGACACCCAGGCACAGCTATTAAATCCCTGGAGAATGTATTTCTGAACACAAAAACCGACCTCGAGTGTCGCAGATCGCTCAACGAGATGACTGGACAGTTCAAAATACACCTGTTCTGGGTGTCGGGCCACAAAGATATCCCAGGGAATTCTAAAGCGGACGTGCTTGCGAGACTAGGAACTACCTTACTAGGGCATACAAAGGGCATTATTTTCAGATTGAGCCCCAGGCTCCCATATAATTCTTGGTTCACTCAGTAGCTTTTGCTCTTAAACCAAGGCTAAATCACATAAGCTGTCCAATACTACCGGCCTGAAGTTTGTAAAGATAACATGCTTCAAATTTATCATACGAGCAATACTGCTTCTAAAATTGCCGAACTCTCCACAATGAAGGTAAATAATTCGCATTAGCTTAGCTCGGGATTAAAGCACCTTGTCTCCAGATTTACTATGTTGTATGAGAAAGCGGTAACGCTTCAACGTCTCATCATCTTCCCCGCATGCCCCACACATGCTACCACTTGTCGCCCCGATTTTATATAAGTGAGCTCGTAGTCCTATGTGTCCCGTTATGATACCAATAGCTATACTTCGTTTTCTCACGATCTGGATCCCCCCATAGGATTTTCGCCGTCCTACCGACCGTTTTGCTGTTCCACAATGTTGCATGCGAATTCGTCACCCACTCCCTTAACTAGTACTGCGTCGACCCGAAAGGCTTCGGGTTAACCAAGGTTATTGGCAAAAGTCCTCTGGCCTTCAATGCCATTTCATCTGCCCTTTCATTCCCCCTTACTCTGTTATGGCTTGGCACCCAAACGATGCCGATTTTGCCATCCTCAGAGAAGGCGTTAATCTCCATCTTATACTGCAAGACTGTTTGTGACCTTACAGTCCTGATTGTTATTGCCCTTATGGCAACTTTACTGTCCGTAAAGATATTAACACTCGACGTCCTTGCGTTAGCACCACATCACCTCATGCATTCCGTGATCGACCGGATCTCCGCCTGCAGGACCGTATTATGGTCAGGCAGTCTTAAACAGATCTCAGTCCCTGGGTTCTTAATGTATACCCCCAGGCCCCCTCTGTCCTCTAGCTTTGATCCATCCGTGTAACATGATCTTCCAGATGGCAATACTAGGGTTCCATCAATTCAAGACTGTGCCGCTGGCAGCAGTGCCTCGCACTCGACCTCAAGGTTCATCTCAGATATCCAATCGGAAACCACTCCCTTCCTTCCAGGTTTGCTATCGTCGCTTCGATTATACCGCGATGGTATGACCAGCTCCCATCCTCAATCCATTCTCCCATCGCCTTAAGTCTCATAGCTGCAATAGCCTTACATCTGCTAATCTGTATAAATGGATCGGATATCTAGAATAGTCTCCAGTGCCCTATTGGGCGTGGTCCTCATCGCTCCGCCTATGCCAAGACTACATGTTCTCTGAACCTGTTGTATGGTCCTTATGTTGCACTTTTTCTCCACAGCCGACCACCAAACTACAGAGGCATAAGTAAGTGTTGGTCTAATCACGCTCCTGTGGAGTCTGTGGATTATCCTCGACCGACGGCCATAGTAAAACGGGGCGAATAATAATCCACACCTTTTGTCAACCTGTGTTACACCGGAATGCCTTATCAATTTTTTTGCCTGTTAGGTCGAGGATCGTTCAGCCAGGGAGTCCAGGAAGAGGAAGGACAAACGATGGTGGAAAAAGGATCTCAAAATACTACGAACGGATGCCAGAAAGGCATTCAATGCGGCCAATAGCAGTTGCAGCGGGGAGCCATGGGAGGTATATACCTCCCATAGGGAGAAATTAAGAGTTTATAAGAAGGAATTGAGAAAGTCCAAGAGGGAGGACTTTGTAAGATTGAAATAGAAACTGTCTTCAAAGCTTAGGAAATTGAAGGCAAAGGATGACCCTTATATCGGTAATTTGTAGAGATCAAGTGGAAATTGGTCCAAATCTCCTGGCGATTTATTGGCTCATTTGTTGAAGACACACTATCCCGGCTGCGATCCTGGTCCAGATGGTATCGATCCTAGGATGTTACATGTCAGCTTTGACTGTCTGGCTGATAGGTATATCGCATAGAGCTGGCAAAATATGGATGGATACAAACTGCAAAGAAAAACTTTTTCTAAAATTTTACAAAAATAAGCGATCCGACACTGAACGTATCCTTTAAGATACATTGCGCCTATAGAGGGAGCAAATTTTCTTCGATTTGGCTAACATTATTATACCCTCCACCATAGGATGAGGGTATAATAATTTCGTCATTCTGTTTGTAACACCTTGAAATAGGCGTCTAAGATCCTATAAAGTAAATATATTCTTGATGGTCATGACATCATAAGTCGATCTAGCCATGTCCGTCCGTCCATCGAAAGCACGCTAACTTTCGAAGGAGTAAAGCTAGCCGCTTGAAATTTTGCAAAAATACTTTTTATTAGTGTAGGTCGGTTGGGATTATACATGGGCCAAATCGGTATTTGTTTTGATATAGCTGCCATATAAACCGATCTTGGGTCTTGACTTCTTGAGCCTCTAGAGGGCGCAAATCTTGTCCGACTTGACTGAGATTTTGCACGTGGTGTTTTGTCACGTCACGTTTGTCTATCACTTCCAACAACTGTGCTAAGTATGGTTGAAATCAGATCATAACCTGATATAGCTGCCATATAAACCGATCTGGGATATTGACTTCTTGAGCCTCTAGAGGGCAAAACTCTTATCCGGTTTGGCAGAAATTTTGTACAATGGCTTCTCCCATGCGTGTTCAATATGGTCTTAATCGATCTATAGCTTGATACAGCTCCCTTGAGCTTGAGAACTCCTAACTTTCATATATGGAGTAAGCTTGGAGATTTAAGGTGTCAGCACGCATATGTTTAGTTCAGGTCGGTTATACAGTGCTTCATAGCGTCGTGCATCATTTGGATCTGTTGATATTGAATAGGCATTTTGAAGGGCTTTTAATAAAGGTCATCCGTCTGCCATAGGAGCGGTTCTAAAGAATGCCGGTATGGAGAAAGCTTTACGGGGTGGATAGTATTGGGGCTACATCGGTAATGGTATATGCGATCAGCGTCACCCCACAAGGTGGGGTTATATCTTCATTGTTATGAATTTTTGTGTTCGACAGAATTCTGTTGAGACTTGAGACCTTAGGGGTCAGAGTTTTTCTTGCCATCTTTGACTATGGTTAACTGTGTCTTGTCTCAAGGTTAACTTCTTAAGTTTCAACGAAATTTTGACAATCGTTTTAGAGGCAAGTTAAGTAAATCAATCATTGGTTAGTAAATCAACCATTTAAAATAGAACATCCATAATATGAAAGAAAATATTGATCATCTTCAAATTAAGTTTGCTAATTTTTGGCTCAAATTTAAAAAAAAAAATTTAAAAAAAAAAAAATTTTGAATATACCCTTTCTGGGGTTTTACATTATATACTCTTGGGGCCACGGTTTCTTGTGCTGCTGGGTGTGGTCATGGTGTTAGTTTTGTTCACAAAGAAGAGGAAGATGACAGACGGCCGAGGTTGCAGGGAACGACTTCGAGACTGTTAGGGTCGGCTAGATTTCTTGAGTCTATTCGTTCTAGGGGATTGTTGGCAGTAGATGGGATCTGCGGGCCAGAGTGATACATGACCCCCTTTCCAAGGTGTCGTAACACATCAAATCATCGTTGGTGTGGAATATCCCCTGTGGCTTTCGTTTTGTCATTGAAATAGAATATTTGTCCACCACCAAGCTCATCATATATAGAAGCTTTAAGTCAAGAATTGGAGAAGTATCCTTGATATACCATGTTATATCTTCGTCTTTGCTTACTTACTTCATAGAGATGGACAGAGTAGTTTTTATTTCCTTATATCCCCTTTAAGCTTGCACCAAACTTCAATCATGTCAATGCCTTGCTTACCCTTTTTAACATTTGGCATTCATGAATATTCAAGGACCAAACCAAAACGTGAGAATTGCCAACTTTTCCTCTAGAAGTTTCTTACAAAGTTGCCATGGAGAGATTGGCAAATGCAAGAATATATCACTTAATGGTGGTGACACCAGTGCTGCATGCACGTGTGCACCACAATTGTATGAATGTTGCTGCAAAAGTTGCAAAGGCGCATATACTGACTTCGACCTTTTGCCCGATGCATGTTAAATAGTGAATTTGTGCAATTTACAATGTCTAGACGCAGAGGAGCACAAGTGCATCGTCATCATCATCATCATCAGCACAATGCAAGACAAAGGCATTCGTGGGTAGCAATGAGTGCCACCTTGACAAGGATATTGAGCATTCACAACAAAAGCTTATAAGTTCTGCATAACTGAATTCTTAAAGGCTAAAGGAGATGTAGAAAAGAAAGTCTTTGAATGGGGAATTACAAAAACATTGGGGATTTCATATCAATGTAGTGGCAACTTTAGAAATGAAATTCTTGTCAATATTCTAGGAAAATAACCACAAACAGGAAAATCAAACTTGTAGAATATGTTATTTAACTATCTGAGATCATAGTGAATAAATTCTTTAAGCATATGTAATGAGCTATGTCTACATGAAAGCAGCCAGTTGTTGACAAGAAGCCGAGGGAATATCATAAAAAGTTCTTTCAACTATTATCTTCACTAATATATAGGGAACATAATTTTGGAATGCATACGCTGCAGTGGTCTCGTATCCTTATCGATATGATCAGCCCTAGTTCTTCAGAGTACACTCCAAAGCCCACCAGGTCGTCTACTATTACAAGGAATATCGTGATTCCAATTGGTTCTATCTGGAAGAATAGTCAGTACTTTTTATCCAAAAGCCGCTCAGGCAATGTATAATCCACACAGCCTGGAACATAGGCATTGTATTAAGGGTGGTAAAGTGTCCGCAGCCCCCCCGATGACCAAAGAAAAAACTCCCTAAGCCTCAGAGCAGTTGTCGCAGCAATTTGTCCAGCCCCAATGTGCGGGGGCATCGGGTGTAGCATAAAAATTTAGTGCATCAGAATTTTTTTCCATGAGTGTATTGGTGCTCTTGGGTGCACAGCGTCTTGGGCCGCGGATGATAACAATCCAGCCAATCGATTTGTTTATAAAAGAGTCGTTAGAGAGGACTCAGCTTAGAATATTATTAAGGAAAACTCCAGTCAGACATTCCCGTATACTACACTGCACATTTAAAGACCTGCAGACGACATGACAAGTAGGAACGGAACTAGTAGACTGCCGACTATATATTAAGATACCGACTCTGACGGAATGGCTAACGGGTCGAATTAGCTTATATGTGCCGGTTGTGCCATATATTGCGGTGAACTTGACATCAGCATATTCCAGGCAAATGTCTTTGCGATAAATAGAGCGGCTGAGATTGTGCTATCCTGACGCGTAGATCGATCTAATATCTGTATCTACAGCCCGAGCACAAGATTTAAGGTTTTGCGTCGCTTTCGAGAGGAGTTACATTATCTTCAGGGGAATCATAATCTGGCTATATACTGGGTTCCTGAACATAAGGATATTACAGGAAATGAGAAGGTGGATATGCTTGCGAGATCGAGTGTAAGCCTTATTCTTGTGTCAATATTGGATGCTTTGCTGTCATTGGCTAGAACAGACGTCTCATTCATTGTGTCCGTCATGACAGGTCACTGTCTAATCGGAAAACATGCTGATTGATTGAAGGTTGCCAGCAACGACATCGAAGAAGAAGAGACTATAGAACACCTTCTGTGTGTGTGTCCCACACTAGCAGTTAGAAGGAGTTCTACTTTAGACTCTCATTTCTTTGAGAACATGTCTGATTTAGCGGATGTGAACATTCGCAAGTTATTGTGCTTTTTAAAGCGATGTGGATGGTTCAACGGTAGGATCACTGTGGTATCACAATGGACTAAAACGTAAATGAGTCTGATGGCAGACTGCCACTTAAACCTAACCTAACCATACGGTTTTCATGCGATTGGAAAGAAAGTTGCTTTTGTGGCACTCCATTCCATGCAAATTGCAAATTTTGCCCATGAACATTCCACTAAGGAACAGGGGCAAACTATTCACATATCAATGGGTGCAGTTTAAGCTCAATGATAAGGGGCTTTTATAGCCGCGTCCGAACGGCGTGCCGCAGTGCGACACCTCTTTGGAGAGAAGTTTTACATGGCATAGTACCTCACAAATGTTGCGACTATTAGGAGGGGAAAACCACAGATAAAATTTTTTTTCTGATGGTCTCGCCAGGATTCGAACCCAGGCGTTCGGCGTCGTAAGCGGACAAGCTAACCTCTGCGCTACGGTAGCCTCCCACTCCATTCCATATGTATACACATACGACATTCCGATGCACGCAGAGTATATCTCCCTAAGCGAGGGAGCCAGACTGTTGTACACAGCTTGCCATCTAATCGGCGATACCATATCAAAACCTGACGCCTTAGATGAGTCAGACAGAGCTTTCCCAACAACCTCTCTTCTGACGCCACGTCGTCCTTGGGAGAGTACTCGGAAAAATGTGTATCCAAATGTGTATATAGTTCGCCTTTTTATTTTCTTAGCCCCGCCCCAGTCGTGTGGCTCCCTTGTGGCGTTCTCCCTATTGAAGAGTTTTATTTAACCCTTTCTTAGATCAAACAGTACTGGAGATCGCTTTTTGCCCCTTGCTTTGGCTCTATGCCATATGGACTTACGCAAGTCGTTCAACCCGTTTGCGATTCACTTGACCATTATTTGACTGTCCTGAGCAGTTTCCACATCTTCTTCTGGTCTTGAGTGTATAGCCGTCCAGGATGTGTGCTGAAACTTATTCCAATCCATCCATCCTCCTTCTGTTAAAACGAGGAACCACTTCTGCAGTATCTTCTCCAAAAGATACAAAGATAACATCTACAGGGTGGCTGATGAATATTGCTACAATGATGAATATTGCTACATTTTTTTTTCGGTGTATGGAATACATTTTTCTTTTATTCATGTTAAATTAAATTATTAAATTAATTATTAAATTATTATTAATTAAATTAATTAATTAATTAATTAAATTAATTATTAAATTATTATTATTAAATAGAAAAAAAGTTATTACATTTTTTTTTGGTAGCGGCTTTCATCAGCCACCCTGTTCTTGGTAATTAAAAAGTTATGCCTTTTGGTGAATTATGGCTTTCATCAACTGAAGTAAATCCGAAGATGAAGTGCCTAAGTGAGGGTCTACCACGAAAATTGTCCTTTACAGTAGTCTACACACAAGTATCCAATAGAACATGACAATTCATTCGAATATTATCTTAATTTCGTCTAACGAAAGGACAGACAGGGATAGATCGACTTTGACTATCAGGGTGCAGATTCATATTTCGAATTGTTTCAAACTAAATGACGATGTTTTGAATTGGGGTGAATAAGAAGACCACCATGAAAGGCGATTTCCCTCGGAAGCCTACTTGTGATTGGAGTAGATATTAATCTTAAAGTTGACATTGATGGATCGGAAGGAAAAAAGTAACATTTTTCTCCTTTCCACATAATGTCTAGTTTTTCATTTCATTTGCTGTTTTAAAAGTTAACAAAGTTCTATAGCGTGGTTACTCAAATACATTTTTTGCATATTTTCATTTGCTTTTATATTTCGCATGTTAACTGTAGACAGGCTGAGACTGCTTCGAGGTTTTTTCGCAACCACTGACAGATGGTGCCACGTACATTAACTCTTAATACATGAATTATTTTTATTGTCGTATCATTGTATATATGTGTGTGTGTGTGTTTTTTTTTATCTTATCACTCAGCCAAATTAAATGTCAAGTTTATGTTCATATTTTATTGCCATAATAAAATACGCTTACATGAGTTGTGCAATGTGAATTTTTGAAAGATTAGCCTAGGCAAGATTGTATTTCATTGTTGACTTGCCTTTCGTTTTTACGGCGATATCAGCGCACAGGTGTACTTAAGGATATCTACGAATGATTTAATGAAATGTCTACTTCTGGGAATATGGATGGATATACACTCAATATAAAGCTGGCAAATATTAACCGGGAGTGCATGCATAAATGAAGGACCTAAAACACGTGTATTTCGGATTTTTTTTTTGCATTTGGAAAATGAGCACTTATTCCAATTCTCATGTAACATTAAATATTTGAAATCCTTTAAATGTGCCTTTCACATTATCCATAATGTGTCACGTTCTTCTGTTTTATGTGTGTTTTAGAGTTGTATTTTTATGCCATGCAGACTGCAGATGGTATTTTGTTTTATACAAGTCCCATCCTGTCCCGTTCGGTGGACATTTGGTGGACATAGATCCCAAACTTTTACTTGATACTTGAATCCTTATAGAGAGTTGCCTTTTATATTACGGGATTAAAGAGCAAAAACAAATATTAATCATCGAAAATTGCTTAATTTTTTTTTTTTCAAAATATTTCCCATTTAGATCTATACATTTTTATACCCTACACCACTACTGTGGTACAGTTTGTAACACCCAAAAGGCAGAGAGTTAGACCCATTGATAAGTATACCGATCGACTTAGAATCACTTTCTGTTTCGATTTAGCTATGTCCGTCTGTCTGTCTGTCCGTCCTTCTGTCCGTCCGTGTGTCCGTCCGTCTGTCCGCCCGTCTGTCCGTCCGTCTGTCCGTCCGTCTGTCCGTCCGTCTGTCCGTCCGTCTGTCCGTCCGTCTGTCCGTCCGTCTGTCCGTCCGTCTGTCCGTCCGTCTGTCCGTTCGTCAGTCCGTGCGTCTGTCCGCCCGTCTGTCTGTCCGTTTGTCCATGTTAATTTGTGTCCAAAGTACATGTCGCAGTTTTCATCCGATCGTCTTCAAATTTGGGTCAGGCATGTTTTTGGCCCAGTTTTTGCATGCGTTTGAACCAGTTGTTGAAACAGTTTTGCCACTCTGATTAAGGTATCTCTAAAACATGCATTCTGAACGCACCAACCGCTTCTTCTGGTGTCAAAACACATTGAGCTCTCATTATACCCTACACCACTACTGTGGTACAGGGTAATATAACTTAGTGTATTTGTTTTTAAAACCCAAAAGGAAGAATTTGTGACACCCAAAAGGAAGAATCAGAATCACTTTCTGATTCGATTTAGCTATGTTTGTCTGTCTGTCTGTCTGTCTGTTCGTTTGCCTGTCCGTCTGTCTGTCCGTCTGTCTGTCAGTCGGTCTGTCCGTCTGTCTGTCCGTCTGTCCATGTTAATTTGTGTACAAACTACATGTCGCAATTTTCATCCGATCATCTTCAAATTTGGTATTGGCATGCTTTTCGACCTAGAGACGAATCCTACTGAAAGTGGAAAAATCGGTTCAGATTTGGATAAAGCTGCCATATATATGTTCGTCCGATTTGCAGTAATACAGCAATAAAATGGTAATTCATTAACCGATTCTCTCAAAATTTGGCAAAAAAGATTTTCTTATGACTCTCGAATTTGCTGGTTAATTTCATAGAAATCGGTTCAGATTTGGATATAGCTCCCATATATATGTTCGTCCGATTTGCAGTAATACAGCGATAAAATGGTCATTTGAACATTCGCAAGTTGTTGGGCTTTTTAAAGCTATCTGAATGGTTCAACGGTAGGAAGTAGTAGGCATCTTCCTTCTCCTGTTCCTGTGGTATCGTAATGGCGAAAAACGTGTGAGTCTGATAGCAGACTACATAAACCTAACCTAAACTACGGTTCCAAATATCTTCCTATGTGGTTAAGTTAGGCTAAAGTGCTAAAATTAGGCTCACTTAGACAGTGCATGTTTATTGTGATAGCATAGTAGCGACAAACGATGGCCTGGTGGGAATCGAACCCACGACACCCGCTCTGGTAATCCAAACTCGCTAGCAACCCAACTAAAATACGATATGTTAATACCATTCTTCATAGCATAGGGACATGCTAGCATCGTCTCATATAAACCGATCTCCCGATTTAGCATCTTTGGCCTCTAGACGACGCAATTCTGATCCGATTTGTATGATATCTTATACGATGACTTAAACTACCAACATCCATATCAAGTATGGTCCCGATTGGTCCAAAACAAAACATAGCTTCCATATAAACTGATCTCTCGATTTGAGATTTTGAGCAACAGCAATTCTTATCCAAATATATAAAATTCTGAAGGGATTTCTTGTTATGACCTTCCATTATCTTTCTTTAGCTTAGGCGTATAAAGAAAACCCGTGCAGAGAACTTCATAAACTCGGTCCATGTTAGAGGGTACGTACGTTTGGCCCAGTCGAACTTTATTAATTTTTACTTTTCAGTTTTTCAAAATTTAATTTAATATATTGAAGGTAGTAACAAAAAAACTCAAAAACTTCCGATTGACCTCCAAAAATGTAGTAGGCATGATAAATTGTGTTGCTGAAAGTCTCCGCACAATAGGAGAGCACAACACCATCACCAACAAAAAGGCAATCTATATTCAATTCCTTTCCCATTTACGTCTAGGAGAAGTACTTGAAAATATTGGGCGGAAACAGTGACACAGAATAAGGAAAGCGATAAGCAACGGGAGGTATATTCACGTAGGCGAGCGTGTCATAATCACACCATACCCATTTGCCCACATCGCCTACGCCTTACGCACCTACACACTTACATATATCTATTCCTGAAAGGATGTCTGCTGCCATTCCCCTCAGAATCAAACACACACACACACACATTGTTTATTTGTATGGGTGAGAGTTTTTGTCTATTCATACCCCTATGTGGCTTGGTGTTCGCATAACGTTCATCTATTGCCGAGGACAACGTGACAGAATGTCATTTGACTGTAGAACAGGATGCGCTCGTATATCAGTCGCTGAAATACACACTCATACACAGAAGCAGTAAAAAGATGGGGTGCGGCTGTGTAGGAGGTGTGTTTTTATTATTTTTTGTTAATAAAATAACATGAAGTGTAATAAAGAAAAAAAAAAAAAAAAAAACAACAAAGACGCATGCGATATGTAAAACATTTTTCCTCCGCACATGTTTTTTCGCCAGTTTCGTGTTTTTCTTTATTTGCTTATGTTCTTTCGGTTTTATCCCATTTCAAATCTAAACGTGCACTTTAGAAGTCTTTTAAATATTTCGATCAGATAGAGAAAACACAAATTTCATATTTGTTTCCAGCATGTGTGGCACAAGAGCTCGTGCTGCATGCACTTCTATATTCAATCATACAAATGTGAAGAAATTCAAAGGCATCTGCTTGGTGAACAGGATTGTCCTCCTTCGTGCATAAATAAATTGAAAATTTTTTAGGAAGTTTTTATTTTGTTTGTCTAATGTACTTAAGAGGAGTCTCACGCATCGCTTAATGTTAAAATTTCGTGCCATATCGAGAAATTAATCACACCTGTACATTTTTTGGTGGAAGTAAAAAAATTATGTATTTCGACATGTTTTCTCTGAGAACAGTAAGATGGCTGAAAATGATTTGCATACAAGCCAAATACTCAAAAATGTGGCAATTGTTTAAGTCGGCAACTAACCTGATAGGGTGGTGCATGGAAGCTTCTGTTCTTCTTTGTCCTGCATGGATTTTTGTTGTTCATATTCGATAGAACAATTTTACTATCCATACCACCACCATCGGAGGCCACCGTAGCGCAGAAGTTAGCATGTCCGCCTATGACTCTGAAAGCCTGGGTTCGAATCCTGGCGAGACCATCAGAAAAAAATTTCAGCTCGGGCTGAATATTTTCACGACGATTTCTGGTATTACCTCTAATATCTCTACCATGTGTGGGCCGAATCGGTCCAACACCTGATACAGCTCCCATGAAACATATAGCTCGATTTGATTTCTTGGACACCTTCAGTAGGCAATTCTTATCTCAATATATAAAAAATCGATATGATTTTCTTGGTGCCTCCGGTGGTTTAAAATAAGGCCCCAATAAAATACAGCCCAAAAAAGAAAATTATATAAGGCACAAACTTTTTTTCATTGGAACAAAAACAATGATAATTGGGAATTTACTTCTCTTTTTGGGAATTTACTCATTTTAAAAAAATTAGGAGTTTATTTTATATAAAATAAAACGCCAAATTTGGAGATTGGAAAAACCCTCAAACATAATTTTGGGGCTTTATTAAAACGATGTATAAAATTTTAATTAAACAAGTAAAAAGGCCTTAAGTTCGGCCGGGCCGAATTTTGGATACCCACAACCTCTGGTATATATGTAAACCACCTTTCGTCAAAATCCGGTGAAAATTCATTCGTTATACCCAATAGGAGCTGTATCGAAATATGTTCCCATTTGGACCAAATACTAATAAGTAAAAGTCAATGTTCAATTGTGTATAACAAAATATTGGTCTTTTTAGTAGCTTTATCTAAAAATAAACCGATCTGAACCATATACGACACGGATGTCGAAAAGCCTAACATAAGTCACTGTGTCAAATTTCAGTGAAATCGGATTATAAATGGGCTTTTTATGGGGCCAAGACTTTAAATCGAGAGATCGGACTATATGGCATCTATATCCAAATCTGGACCGATCTGAGAAAAATTGAAGAAGAATGTTGAAGAGCCTAACAAAACTCACTGTCTCAAAATTACGGCGAAATCGGACAATAAATGCGCCTTTTAAGGGCCCAAAACCATATATCGAGAGATCGATCTATATGGCAGCAATGTCCAAATCGGACAATAAATGCGTCTTTTATCGGCCTAAGACCTTAAATCGAGATCGGTCTACATGGCAGCTATATCCAAATCTGGACCCATCTGGATCAAATTGAAGGAGATTGTCAACTGGCCTAACCCAACTCTTTGTCCCAAATTTCAGCAAAATCGGACAATAAATGTGGATTTTATGGGCCTTAGACCCTTAATCGGCTGATCGGTCTATATGGGGGCTATATCAAGATATAGTCCGATATAGCCCATCTTCGAACTCAACCTGCTTATGGACAAAGAAAGAAATTGTGCAAAATTTCAACTCAATATCTCAGTATTTAAAGACTGTAGCGTGATTTCAACTGGCAGACGGACAGGCGGACGGACAAGACTAGATCGTCTTATATTTTTACACTGGTCGAGAATATATATACTTTATAAGGTCGGAAATGGATAATTCGATGTGTTGCAAACGGAATGACAAAACGAATATAACCCCATCCTTCGGTGGTGGGTATAATAAAAAGGAATATGCAGTAAATTTCAAATTACTTAACAGACATTAGTCAATTGTCTAGCAAGAATTGTGACTTTCGAAGTTATTGATCAACTATGCACTTTTTTACACATTTTTGTACCCTCCACCATAGGATGGGGGTATACTAATTGCGTCACTCTGTTTGTAACACCTCGAAATAAGCGTCTAAGACCCCATAAAATATATATATTCTTAATCGTTGTGACATTTTAAGTCGAACTAGACATGTACGTCCTTCTGTCCGTCTGTCTGTCGAAAGCACTCTAACTTTTGATGGAGTAAAGTTAGCCGGTTGAAATTTTGCACAAATACTTTTTATTAGTGTAGGTCGGTTGAGATTGTAAATGGGCCATGTTTTGATATAGCTACCATATAAACCAATCATGGGTCTTGACTTTTTAAGTCTCTAGAGGACGCAATTCTCATCCGATATTGCTGAAATTTTGTGCAACGGCTTCTCTCATGACCTTTAACATACATGTCCAATATGGTCCTATTTGATACATAGCCTGATACAGCTCCCATATCCGAATGGACTGAAATATTACCCAATGACTTCTACTATGGTCTCTGACATTCAGTTCACTTATGGTCCGAATAGGACTATAACTTTATATATCTCCAATAGGTTAACAATTCTTATCCATTATTCCTTCTACGCCTAAAAAGAGATACTGCGCAATAAACTCGAGGGTATATAAGATTCGGCTCGGCCGAACTTATCACGTTCTTGTTTACTAGTTTTTTTTTCGATTTTCTCCTGCTGTGCATCATCGACTTGTTGGCATAGATCAGTGACTTGACGTAGCCCCAAGGAAAATAGTCTAGAGGTGTCAAATTGCAAGAAAGAGGCAACCCATCGACAGTAAATTTTTATACCCTCCACCATTAGATGGGGGTATACTCATTTCGTCATTCTGTTTGTAACACCTCGAAATATGCGTCTGAGACACCATAAAGTATATATATTCTTGATCGTCATGTCGTTATAAGTCGATCACGCCATGTCCGTACGTCCGTCCGTCTGTCTGTCTGTCAGTCGAAAGCACGCTAACTTTCGAAGGAGTAAAGCTAGCCGCTTGAAATTTTGCACGAATACTTTTTATGGGTCGGTTGGGACTGTAAATAGGCCAAATCGGCCCATGTTATGATATAGCTGCCATATAAACCGATCTTGGGTCTTGACTTCTTGAGCCTGTAGAGGGCGCAATCCTCATCTGATTTGACTGAAACTTTGCACGTAGTGCTTTGGTATCACTTCCAATAACCGTGCTAAGTATGGCGTAAATCGGAACATAACCTGATATAGCTGCCACATGAACCGATCTGGGATTTTGACTTCTTGAGCCTCTAGATGGCGCAATTCTCATTCGATTTGGCAGAAATTTTGTACAACGGCTTCTCTCATGATCGTCAACATACGTGTCTAATATGGTCTGAACCGATCAATAGCTTGATACAGCTCCCATATAAACCTATCTGCCGATTTTGCTTCTTGAGCCCCTACAAGGGGCAATTTATATTCTAATGAACTGAAATAAAACACAATGACTTCTACAATGTTCAACATTCATTTATCGTCCGAATCGGACTATAACTTAATGTAGCTCCAATAGCATAACAGTTCTTATTCAATATTCTTTGTTTGCCTAAAAAGAGATAACGCTCATAGAACTCGACAAATGCTATCCATGGTGGAGGGTATATAAGATTTGGCCCGGCCGAACTTAGCACGCTCTAACTTGTTTGAGATAACATGCTCATTCAACTTACTCTTCAATAAATCGATTGTAGCATGTGCTGTTTGGTTTGTAGCACCGTCCTGTTGAAACCACATGCCATCCAGGTCCATACTTTTCAATTCAGGCAAAACTAATCGGTGAGCATGGAACGGTAGCGTTGTCCATTCATGCTAACGTGACGATTGGCAGCAACGACGAAGAAGAAAGGCCCAATGAGGCCGCCAGCATGCAAACAGTTATTTTTTGTCGATGAAGTGTTGAATCGCGAAACACATGTTGATTTTCACCTGACCAATAACGCATATTTTGCGTTATTGGTCAACTCCCCTATATTCGGGACGGATGCGCTGGACCCCTGCTACTAAATTTCTATGTACTAACTTTCAGCAAAATATGGTAATAAAAACGCCGCCAATAGGTAAAAAGGGGTGTATATGAGCGATATACCCAAATAGGAACCGATCTGCATCACACTCGGACGAATGCCGAGGGCTTAATCGTTCAATATAGCCAAATATGGTGCAATCTAGAAAATACTTTGCACGAACAAAAGGCCGAATGCAACTGTCCGTATCAAATTGCATGACAATCGGGTAATAAATAGGTTTTTATGTGCTTAAGATCTCAAATCGAGAGATCGGTCTATATTGGTGTCACATCAAGATATAGTCATTTATAGCTCATCTCCGAACTAAACTTGCCTATGAAAAAAAAGAAACTGTGCAAAGTATCAGCTCATTATGTTAGTTTTTGAAGACTGTAACGTGATTTTAACAGAGATACGGACGGACATAGCTAGTTCGTCCGTCTCTCCCAGAATATATATAAAGGGATTTAAAATAAGGACTTGATAATTTCGAATTTATTTTGTGAATGCACTCCCACACTGTTCATTGAAATGTCACTGTCAATTTAGTCAGAAAACTCAACATTTTCATTATGGTTTTCCGCTTGAAATTTTGCACAAATACTTCTTATTAGTGTAGGTCGGTTGGGATTGTAAATGGGCCATATCGGTCCATGTTTTGATATAGCTGCCATATAAACCGATCTTGGGTCTTGACTTCTTGAGCCTCTAGAGGGCGAAATTCTTATCCGATTGGAAAGAAATTGTGCACGACGTGTTTTGTTATGATATCCAACAACTGTGCCAAGTATGGCTCAAATCGGTTCATAACCTGATATAGCTATCATATAAACCGATCTTGGGTCTTGACTTCTTAAGTCTCTAGAGGACGCAATTCTTATACGATTTGAATGAAATTTTGCACGACGTGTTTTGTTATGATCTCCAACAACTGTGCCAAGTATGGTTGAAATCGGTTCATAGCCTGACATAGCTGTCATATAAACAGATCTGGGGACTAGACTTCTTGAGCTTCTAGAGGGCGCAATTCCTATCTGATTTGGCTGAAATTTTGCATGACGTATTTAATTCTTACTTTCAACAACAATGTCAAATAAGGTTCAAATCGGTTCATAACCTGATATAGCTGCCTTATAAACCGATCTGGGATCTTGACTTCTTGAGCCTCTAGAGGTCGCAATTATTATCCGGTTTGCCCGAAATTTTGAACGACGAGTCCTCTCATGACCATCAACATACATGTTTATTATGATCTGAATCGTTATATAGCCTGATATAGCTCCCATATAAATCGATCTCTCTATTTTACTTCTTGAGCCCCCAAAGTGCGCAATTCTTATTCGAATTGGCTGACATTTTGTGATTTTACGCAGGTCTCCAACATATAATTTAATTGTGGTCCAAACCGGACCATATCTTGATATCGCTCTTATAGCAGAGCAAATCTCTTCTTACATCCTTTTTTTGCCTAAGAAGAGATGCCGGGAAAAGAACTCGAAAAATGCTATCCATGGTGTAGGGTATATAAGATTCGGCCCGGCCGAACTTAGAACGCTTTTACTTGTTTGTATCTATCAACATTATTGAGTCAAAGCGCGTTAGTTCCATCCATGTTTTCTTGTTAAAAATAAAAGCTATTATTTAAAGTACATTAAAATTTTCTTTAAATTCTCCTCCATTTGTGTTTCTTCTTTAAATATTTTACGGATTTTCAATTGCAGACAAGCACAACAAAAATATGTGAAAGTATAAATTATTTCTTCAAATTGGAAAAAAAAAACAGAAAACCTGTAATGCAAATTCTCTAGAAAAACCATTCATCTCTTTGCATGACAATGTATGGAGTTTTATGAGAAACACAAATTTCCGCAAGCCCACAGAAATATCAACAACATAAAATTCTGCTGAATATGAAACATTATGGGGTAAAGGATATAGGGAGTGTCTACCGATTGATGTGAATGTTTTGCATTTGTATCCTTTCTTCAACGCCCGCACCATCACTCATGGTGAAGTGTCATATAAACGCTGACCCAATTCAATGTGAACCAAAAAGGAAATAACGATTTCCATTCCAAAAGTGAAAGCCCCCCAAGGAATGAATGTGTTTTGCATGTGCGGACATGTACATTGTAATTTCCCTTTTTCGGTTTGCTTTCCATCGCAAAGCTATATGACGATCTTATATTTCATTTGAAAAGTACATATTTTTTCTCTTGCTCTCTCTCTCTCTCTCCCTCTTCCCCTATAAGCTTTTCCTATGTAAGCCAAAGTTACCTAGAATTCCTTTTTGCTATACACACACCATATCATTTTGCATAGTTCTTTGTGGCTTATGGCACATATTCTGAGTTTAAAAATGCTTGATTAGATTGATGTACATACTTCCAGGGATATGATGTATGAAAAAAATTGTGAAATATGACTGAAATGTATACAGCACCCCAAAAGTGTGCTTGTTTAAAATTAACGAATGTATGCTGCAAAATGGATTTAAGGAGTAGATATTCATTACCTTTCCCAATCCAAATGAAGTTCTTGGGAGTGAAATGCTAACCACACACTTTTTATACTCTACACCACTAGTGTGGTACAGGGTATTATAACTTAGTGTATTTGTTTGTAACATTCAGAAGGAAGGGAGCTAGACACATTGATAACTAGACCGATCGACTCAGAATCAATTTTGATTCGATTTAGCTATGTCCGTATGTCTGTCCGTCTGGCTGTCAGTCTGGCTGTATGTTCATGTAAATTGTGAGCAAAGTACAGGTCGCAATTTTCATCCAATCATCTTCAAATTTGGCACCGTCATTTTTTATAGCCAAGAGACGAAGCCTATTGAAATTGGAAAAAATCGTTTCATATTTGGATATAGCTCCCATATATATGTTCGTCCGATTTGAACTAATATTGCAATAATGTGGTCAATTGTTAACCGATTTTGTCGAAATTTAGCAGGAAGAATTTTCTTATGACTCTTGATAATACCGATAAATTTCCTATAAATCGGTTCAGATTTAGATATAGCTCTCATATATATAGAGACACCGCAAGCACATTTATTCATCTATCTTCCAAAAATGTTGCGCAATGCTTTTCTGGACGACTACCACAATACCTAAAGAGTTTGGCCGATATCGGTTCAGATTTGGATATAGCTATCATATTTGGATATCCCCCGATTTTCTGCAGGCGTTTTTATTTCCAATCTTCCAAAATTTTTGCGCAACGCTGTCCTCGACAACTACCACAGTATCTAAGAAGTTTGGTCGAAATCTGTTCAGATTTAGATATAGCTCCAATAAATATGTTCCTCCGATTTTGAATAACATTGCAATAATAATTATCTTGTGACTCTTGATAATACTGATGAATTTCATATAAATCGGTTCAGATTTACATATAGCTCCCATAAATACATTTCACCCGATTTACACTTCTAGAGCCACCGCTAGCACATTTATTCAGCTATCTTCCAAAAATAGATATAGCTCCCATATATATGTTCGTCCGACTTTAAAAATGGGGTCATTTGTCAACTTATAGTCACAAAAATTGGCATACGATATACAAAACTCTTATGCCAATACCCATATTTTAAATTTACATTTAATTTTATCAAAATCGGTTGAGATTTCTATTTAACTTCCAAATACATATAAAACGTTTTATTTGCACCCATGGAGCCGTAGTTATTACAACTTTGAAGACATTCGCTCAAAATTTGATACGGAGTGTTTTATAACCCATCTGAAAACCTGCACCGAAGTCCACCAAATTCGATTCGGAATATAATATAGGAATATAGAAATAGATATAGGCAAGGATAACGAATGATGGATGGTACAAAGAAGGAGCTGTGAACATTCCAAAACTATGTGGCCTAACATAGACTTGCTGTCACTGGCTGGAACAGTCATTGTATCTGTCTAATCGGAAAACATGCTGACACACTGAAGGTTGCCAGCAATGACTTTTGCTGTGAGCTGTAAGGACATCCAAGAAGAAGAGACTATAGAACACATTCTGTATGTTACTAGCAGTCAGAAGGAGTTCCTATTTAGGTTCTCATTTCTTTGCGAACCTGTCCGATTTAGCGGATGTGAACATTCGCAAGTTGTTGGACTTTTTAAGGCTGGTTCAGCAGTAAGAACCGGAAGACATCTCCCTTCTTTTGCTCTGTGGTATCAAAATAGACGAAGAGATATTGAGCTGAAACTTTGCACAGATTCTTTTTTTTTTCCATAAGCAGGCTAAGTTCGATAGACCGATCGGCCGATTAAGGATCTTAGGCCCATAAAAGCAACATTTATTATCCGATTTTGCTGAAATTTGGGACAGTGACAACCTTCGACATCCCTCATCAATTTGGCCTAGATCGGTGCATATTTGGATATAGCTGCCATATTGACCGATCCTACGATTTAGGGTCTTAGGCCCATAAAAGCCACATTTATTATCCGATTTTGCCTAAATTTGGGTCGGTGAGTTGTGCTAGGCCATTCGACAACTTTCGTTAATTTGGCCCAGATCGGTCCATATTTGGATATAGCTGCCATATAGACCGATCTCCCGATTTAAGGTATTGGTTCCATAAAAGGCACATTTGGGACAGTGTGTTGTCTAAGGCCCTTCCACATTTTTCTTTAATTTTGCCCTGATCGGTTCAGATTTGGTTATAGCTGCCATATGGACCGATCTCTCGATTTAAGGTATTGGGCCCATAAAAGGCGCATTTATTGTCCGATGTGGCCAAAATTTGGGATAATGAGTTATGTTAAGCCCCTTGGCATACTTGACATACATAATATGGCACAGATCAATCCAGATTTGAATATAGTTGTTATATAGACCGATTTCTCGATTTAAGATTTTGGGCCCATAAAAGGCGCATTTATTGTCCGATTTCGCCCAAATTTGGGACAGTGAGTTGTTTTAGGAGGCCACCGTAGCGCAGAGGTTAGCATGTCCGCCTGTGACACTGAACGCCTGGGTTCGAATCCTGACGAGACCATCAAAAAAAGTTTTCAGCGGTGGTTTACCCCTCTTAATGCTGGCAACATTTGTGAGGTACTATGCCATACACGCCGTTCGGACTCGGCTATAAAAAGGAGGTCCCTTATAATTGAGCTTAAACTTGAATCGGACTGCACTTATTCATATGTGAGATGTTTGCCCCTGTTCTTTAGTGGAATGTTCATGGGCAAATTTGCAAAAAAAATTGCATTTGAATTGCGTTAAGCCCTTCGACGTCTTTCTTAAATTTGGCTCAGATGGGCCCAGATTTGAATATAGCTGCCACATAGACCGATCTCTCGATTTAAGGTTTTTGTCCCGTAAAAGCCGCATTTATTGTCCGATTTCGCCAAAATTTGGGACAGTAAGTTGTGTTAGGCTCTACGACATTTTTCTGCAACTTGGCCCAAATCGGTCCAGATTTGGATATCCGAAATCTCGATTTAAAGTTTTGGCCCCATAAAAGGCGCATTTATAATCCAATTTCACTGAAATTTGACACAGTGACTTATGTTAGGCTTTTCAACATCCGTGTCGTATATGGTTCAGATTGGTTTATTTTTAGATATAGCTACTAAAAAGACCAATAATTTGTTATACACAATTGAACAATGACTTGTACTTATGAGTATTTGGTCCAAATCGGAACATATTTCGATATAACTGTTATGGGACATAAGGTATGCAATTTTCACCGGATTTTGACGAAAGGTGGCTTACATATATACCCGAGGTGATGGGTATCCAAAGTTTGGCCCGGCCGAACTAGCAGCCTTTATACTTGTTGATTATCGAAAAATTCTAAGACAATCTAGATATAGAGATATGAAATATGTTCTAGACTCAAGATGTTTATGCTTCACCTTTTGCCGGCCCTATCTATATATATTACTATTTAAAAAAAAATTAAATCCCGAATCTATTCAACATGAACTTATACCAATTAAATTGTTATACCCTCCACCATAGGATGGGGGTATATTAATTCCGTCATTCTGTTTGTAACACCTTGAAATATGCGTCTTAGATCCCATAAGGTATATATATTCTTGATCGCCATGTCATTTTTTTAAGTTGATCTAGCCATGGCCGTTCGTCTGTCCGTCCGTCTGTCTGTTGAAAGCACGCTAACTTTCGAAGGAGTAAAGCAAGCTGCTTGAAATATTGCACAAATACTTTTTATTAGTGTAGGTCGGTTGGGATTGTAAATGGCCCAAATCCGTCCAAGTTTGATATAGCTGCCATATAAACCAATCTTGTGTCTTGACTTCTTTAGCCTCTAGAGGATGCAATTCCCTTCCGATTAATTACCGATAATTACCATTCAAATCGGTTCATAATCTGGTATAGCTGTCATATAAACCGATATTGGATCTTGATTTCTTGAGTCTCTAGGGGGCGCAATTCTCGTCCGATTTTACTGAAATTCACATGGTGTTTTGGTATCACTTCCAAGAATTGTGTTAAGTATGATTCAAATCGGTTCATAATCTGGTATAGCTGTCATATAAACCGAAATTGGATCTTGAATTCTTGAGCCAATAGAGCCCGCAATTCTCATCTTATTTGGCTAAAATTTTGCATGAGGTGTTTTGTTATGACTTCCAACAACTGTGCGAAGTATGGCGGTACATAACTTGATATAGCTGCCACATAAACCCATCTGGGATCTTGACTTCTTGAGCCTCTAGAGGGCGCAATTCTTATCCGATTTGGCTGAAATTTTGTGCATAAGCTTCTCGCATGACCTTCAACATACGTGTCTAATATGGTCTGCATCGATCAATAGCTTGATACAACTCCCATATAAATCGATCTATCGATTTTGCTTCTTGAGTTCCTGCAAGGCGCAATTCTTATCCGAATGAACTGAAATATTACTTCTACAATGTTCAGCATTCAATCGGACTATGACTTGATCTTGAACTCCAATAGCTTAACAGTTCTTATTCAATATTCTTTGTTTGCCTAAAAAGAGATACCGCGCATAGAACGCGACAAATGCGATCCATGGTGGAGGGTATATAAGTTTCGGCTCGGCCGAACTTACCACGCTAGTTTAATTACATAACTTCCCATTGCAATTTTATTGAAAATAACCTTCAACCTCTTTCTCTTTTATTTTCTAGATTTACAACAGCCCTTGGTCGAAAGCGCTTGCAGAAATTTTACATTAATTACGGTAAGTCTATGACATCAATGATGGTGTGTGATAATTATTGCCAGGAAGGATGTTCGGATTCATTCATTAATCATGTCATCTTCGAGTGGTTAATGCCTCACCTGAAGTTGAGATACGGTTGAAAATCACATGAACCTACAAATAGGCAGGATAATATTTTTCCCTGCCACATTTTCCACCTTGTTTAACTCAATAGATTCCTCTTTGCATACCTCATGTCATACGCTCTATGTTCTCCTAATGTTCTTGCATTCGAATGAATGAGTGCGGCAGATATGGTGTTATTTTTGCAGTTTAATAAAAAGGCCAACTGACAACTGTCAATTAACACAAATTAATGATTTGCAAACATTTGAATTTTTCCCAAGAATGAAAACAGAAAAATTTCAATAAACCATTGATCGGCAGCAGAAGCATTGAATGGAATACCCATCCCCAGCCCCCAGTCAGCCTTGTACAATGCGATGGAAAACTCATTTAATGTGTGCTCATTTATTCAAGAAGATAAAGTCATTAAAATGCTCGTATTGTTGTTTTTAACGAGTTACACAGCCGACAAATGTGTGTATTAAGCAAAAAAGTATAGGAGAAAATTATGTTTGATTTTCATTAAAATTATGCAGCAAATAAAAATTGGGACAGCGACCATATTTCATAGGACAACAACCCAACATCGCAACAACTCAACAACCCAACACAAATGGGTATTAAGGCTGCAAAATGTATCCTTTTTCACAAATGAAGTGTGAATGGACATGAAAAAAGCAAAATACGTATTATAAGAGGATTTTATTATGAGTTTGAATTAATTGCGAGCTTTTATGTGTGAATGGAAATAAAAAATACACATATAAATATCAAAGGAAAGAAAAGGGCTTAAATGCTGCAGAAAAAAAATAAAGTTGTTTGTTTTATTAAAATTAAAAAAAAACTGAATAAAACAGCGCTTTATTACAAGGGTCTTTTGAATCCAGCAAACACTTGGTTGTAAAAATTTTAAATAAAAGTTTTAAAGAGATAGCTGAGAGTTTAACTAACAGCCGCTCCTAAGCTGTAGCATAGTTGCCTTCCATTAATATTGTTATTGTTGCTGTACTTAGGGGGCCAGAATGGCGCCCCGGTAGCCGAGTTGGTTGCGTGCTTGGTTTGGGGTTTGATTCCCGCCAGTAGCCTTGGTCTGTCGCTACTGTGGTATCACATTGGAATGTCTAAGTGAGTCTGTGAAGGACTGCCACTTTTATCTAACTTAACCTAGGGGGCCAGAAGCCTCCGTTTGGTGAAAGAGAGAGTACAGAATAAGCAGTGGTTAAATACTGCCAGCGACATCGCCCCATCTTGGGAACTCCCTGTTTCGCTCTACGGGGCATCGACTTTTTGTGCCGAAATTCCACATTCGACTATCGAGCACACAAATCATTCGCAATTCAACGTTTCAGACTTGTCTGGAAGGACAAAGACGATTTTTAAATTCAGAAATTTGTTTCCCAGAGATTTAATGGCTGCCTGGCTGTCTGAGAAGATATTTATGCCAATCGCCGTAAGTACAGTTAAAGCGGAAGTTTATTGGGATGTGTATTACACACGGCTCAATAAGATTACCAGAGCGCCAAAACGTGCCTCCTGGAAGCTTTTCTGCGAACAGGTCTATAGCGTTAATGATGCCGCCAAGATAAAAAAAGTTTCTCTCAAAAACCCATGTCCAAACTGAAACTTTGGTAGACGACATGGGAGTGAGAGCAGAGGACATGTTAAGGCTTTTGATGAAACCCCATTTTCCACAGGATACGAAAGGACTCATGGAGACACCGGAATCTTGGAATAATGACGTTGATCGAAGGTTTATAAAAGCGGAATTTATGGTGAAGGAATCCTTGAGGAGCTTCAAACCATTTAAGTCACCCGGACCTGAAGGAATATTTCCGGCATTACTACAAAAAGAGGCAGACTATCTGGCGCCTCATCTGGCTAAAATTTTCACAGCGTGCCAAGGGTGTGCATATACTCCGAAAGCCCGGCAAGGCAAGTTATGCGACACCGAAGGCTTACAGACCCATAAGTCTTACGTCTTTTCTACTCAAAACCATGGAACGTATTGTGGACACCATGATAAATAGTAGGACATCCAGCAAACTGCTCAAATACAAAAAGCATGCCTATCTCAAGGGAAGGTCGGTGGAAACGGCCCTGCACGAGGTTGTGCATAAAATAGAAGAATCGTTCGATGCCAAAACGTACACACTGGCGGTATGCATTAACATCGAGGGGGCTTTTAACAATGTGCGGAGCGACACACTGATCCAATCCTTAGACCAGTACCGGGTGGACCCGGTCCTTAGAGACTGGATAAACCATATGCTAAGGAACAGGTGGATAAATTGTGCGTCCCGTGGCATAAATATAAGGGAGAAAGTGGCACAGGGGGGCATTTTAACGCCACTCCTATGGGTGACCACCATAAATGACCTATTACGGATGCTGACTGAGGAGGGATTTGAATCCGTCTGCTACGCAGACGATGTTTATATACTTCTAAGAGGTAAGGATCCGAACGAGCTATGCAGAAGGGCCGAAAGGGACTTGCATATGGCATATGACTGGGCTAGACCCAGAGGTCTCAATGTTAACCCAGAGAAGACAGAAATATGCCTGTTCACGAGGAAGACGAAGATGGGCGAATTTAACGCATCACGTTTCCTCAATACGACGATTTCGAGATCTAACAAGGTCAAATACTTAGGTGTGATCTTGGACAGGAAACTGAATTAGAGGTATCACATTCAGGAGCGTACTGAGAAGGCTCAAGATGTTGGTCACTTTATATACGGGCCGTAGGCTCAAAATGGGGACTGAATCAGAGGATAGTGCACTGGCTCCATAGGAGCGTGATTAGACCAATACTTACTTACACCTCAGTAGTTTGGTGAACCGCTATGGAGAAAAAGTGCAACATAAGGACCATACAACAGGTTCAAAGAACATGTTGAGGCACTGGAGACTATTCTAGATATCCGATCCATTGACATACAGATTAAGTGTGAGGCAGCCACTGCAGCTATGCGCCTTAAGGCGATAGGAGAATGGATTGAGGATGGGAGCAGCTTATACCATCGCGGTATAATCGAGGCGACGATAGGAAACCTCGAAGGAAGCTAGGGGGTTTCCGATCGGATACCTGAGATGAACCTTGAAGTCGAGTGCGAGGCACTGCTGCCATTAGCACAGTCTTGGATTGACGGAACCCTATTATTGCCATCTGGAAGGTCATGTTATACGGATGGATCAAAGCTAGAGGACAGAGTGGGCCTGAGGGTCTACATTGAGAACCCAGGGACTGAGACCTCACGGAATAACGGAATGCGTGAAGTGGTGTGGTGCTAAGGTGTGAGGACGTCGAGTGTGAACGTATTTACCGACAATAAAATTGCCATAAGCGCAATAACATCCAGGACGGTAAGGTCACGAACAGTCTTGCAGCGTAAGAAGGAGATTAACGCCTTCTCTGAGGATGGCAAAATCCGCATCGTTTGGGTGCCGGGCCATAACGGAGTAAGGGGAAATGAAACGGCAGACGATTTGGCGGTGAAGGCCAGAGGACTGCCGTCAATAAACTTGTTTAACCCGAAGCCTTTCGGGTCGACGCAGTCCGAATTAAGGGAGTGGGCGCCGAATCCGCATGCAACATTGTGGAACAGCGAAACGGTCGGTAGGACGGCGAAAATCCTATGGGGGGTCCAGATCATGAGAGGACGAGGCTATTACTGAAAGGAAGCAAGAAGGAGGTCAGTATAGCTATTGGTATCATTACGGGACTCATAGGACTACGAGCTCACTTATGTAAAATCAGTGCGGCAAGTAATAGCATGTGTAGTGCATGCGGGGAAGATGATGAGACGTTGCCCGTCTTTCGCGTCCAACAGATACCGGTACTTTGGTGGAGACACAATATCAGACATGAACCAACTTAAGGGAGTGTCATTGAAAACAATTAAGGATTTTGTAAGTTGAATGGAATTCCTAACTTGAAATTTTCTTTTTAGAGGTTACTTTATAGTTTTTTAGAGCCCACAACAAGCCGATTGCTTAGGTGTATGTCCATAGTGGCATGGGTCAGATTAATACCTACACCCTCTTTTCAACCTAACCTAACCTAACCTAAAACAAAATATCTCGTCCAAAATTTCAGACAAATCGGATAATCATTGCGTCCTCTAGCAGCTCAAGAAGTCAAGATATGAGATTGGTTTATATAGGAGCTATATAAGGTTAGGCGGAGTGCGAGGCACTGCTCACAGCGGCACAGTCATGGGCTAATGGAACCCTAGTATTGCCATCTGGAAGATCATGTTACACGGATGGATCAGAGCTACGGAACGGAGTAAGGCTGGGCGTCTACATTGATAACCAAAGGAATGAAATCTGTTTTAGACTGCCAGACTATAACACAGTCCTGCAGGCGGAGATCCGGGCGATCACGGAATGCGTGAAATGGTGTGGTGCTTACGTGGGGACGTCGAGGGTGAACATCTTTACAAACAGTAAAAGGGAAATAACAACCAGTACGGTAAATTCACTAACAGTCGTGGAGTGTAAGAAGGAGATTAACGCCTTCTCTGAGAAGGGCACAGTCCGTATCGTTTGGGTGCCGGGACATAACGGAGTAAGGGAGAATGAAAGGGCAAATGATATGGCAATGAAGGCCAGAGGACTGCGAGTTAAGCGCGTGGGCGACGAACACGCGTGTAACACTGTGGAACAGCGAAACAGTCAGTAGGACGGCGAAAATCCTATGGGGTGATCCGGATCGTGAGAGGACGAGGCTATTACTGAAAGGAGAAAAGATGGAAGTCATTTAGGAACAGGAATGTTCATGAGCAAATTTTCAAATTAGGCTGAGCTAAAAAATGCAATAGCGAGCTGAGAAAGGCAAAATCCCACGTGGAATTCTTCTTCTTCTTACTTCTAACATATCCATGAGTGCTGTCCGGTACAAGTTTAAACTCAAAGATAATTGGCCTCCTTTTTATAGCCAAATCCGAACGGCGTGCCACAGTGCAACACCTCTTTGAGGAGAAGTTTTTACATGACTGCTATACCATTTTTATACCCTCCACCATAGTATGGGGGGATAATCACCGCTGACATTTTTTTCTGATCTTCACGCCAGCATTCGAACTCATGCATTCAGCGTCATAGGCGGACATGCTTATCTCTGCGCCACGGTAGCCTTCACAGCCTAAGGAATTTTCTGCAACCCTTCCTCAGACAAACCAGTTCTTGTGTCCACCATGGCGTTTGCTGATTGCCCCTAAATTTCGCTCTAGGACATGGTTACACAAGTGAGTCGTTCTGGTCCTTTGTGATCCGCGATGTCCTCCGCAGTTTGCGCTTCCTTTTTTGGTCTAAAAGGGATAGTCTTGCAGAATGTGTGACGAAATATATCCCAATCCGCCTTTCTTCTGTTTAGCCGAGGGGCCATTTTTGCAGTATTTTCCCCAATATAAGGATGATCAGAGATGCTGTGGTCATCCATCGTTACAGTTGCATATCCTTCCGTTTAAATCTTCCGATTGAATAGTATCAAGTACATCCTGCCTGTTCTTGGTAAAATAGAAAACGTTGAAAATTTTGTAGGGAATGTTTTAATACCTATCTGAAAGCCAAATTTTAATTTAAATTGGTTCCGATTTAGCTACAGCTCCCACATAAAGATAGTAGCCGAAGTTTAATTATTGGGCTGTAGTTATTGTTGTAACTGTAATGTCAGCTATACCCAAAACAAACTGAATAAAATTTATCAGAGGCTTTCAGATCGGTATTAAAGCATTCCATATCATATTACGTGTAGTGACTAAGTTTTTATTATTGCAAATCGGCCGAATTATAATGTAAATAATATATATATCAAAATGTAAACCGATTTTTGCCACAACTCCTAACGCTTGTCTTTGGGCTATAACAGTTATATGGGGAAAATTTCCTGATGACTGGTTAACAAATGCGTTATTCATCATGATTACCACAAAACCACGGACGAACATTCAGGACTGAAAGGGTAACGGGCAGACGGACATGGTTAAGCCGAAACAAGAAGAAGTTTCAAAGGCAATCCGTACATTTTATCACAGCCGTAGAATTAGTACAAGGTACAGTAGATGCTTCAATCATAAATTCCATATAAACACAGATAAAAATTATTTTGAAAAATAACAGCTTTGGTTGAAAAAACAACTACGGAAATTGTCAATTTTCCTGCAACAACTTATTCTGAATCTCAACGACCTAAAGAACAAATTTGTTGTTGAAAGGCCTCTTTGCAAGCCAACAGTTAGTTATATAACTACAACATATACAAAAGCAAGATAAAAAAACATCTACCAGCCCTCCTTACGTGCTTCGCTTCGGGTGGTGGTGTTTTTATTTATTGTGTTCGACTCGCTCTGATGCTCTCGGGTTTTTCTCTGTCACTCTCTCTATTGTAAATGCACATTTTAATAATTTTGGTGTCGCAGAGGTTTGCACTCATAAGCTCATGTTTGGTAGTCTTGTACGCATTATCTATCCTACCGACATCATCTTATTTATGATGAAATAAATCAATAAGTACTGCTGCACAGTAAAAAATGTCTCAATTAATTAAATTTCAAAAAAGGTTAAAACCATTCAAAAAATTTTTTTTTTCTGTCTACAAAATTCTTTTTTTTTTTGTAATACCGAATTTTCCTAAATAAGTTTAATGAAAAAAAATATGTTTTGATCGACCGGGGGACTCGACCCTGTGTTTGCAAGTCATGAATGGCATGGACATTTTGTGCGCTACATGGTAGTACGACTATTTTAACAACTACCTCAACTAAAGAATTTGTGGAAAATCCACAAAATTTCAATAATTGTGTCTGCCAAGTCTCTAGTAGAGACTTGCTTACGTACTTCAACAAAAAATGTCTTCCATTCAATGCTAAAATTCGTTGAGAATTTGAAGTTTCACATTCAAATTTGGTAGTTGGTATTTTCTAAGAGTTATTATACCCTCCACCATAAGATGGGGGGTATACTTATTACGTCATTCTGTTTGTAACTACTCGAAATATTCGTCTGAGACCCCATAAAGTATATATATTCTTGATCGTCGCGACATTTTATGTCGATCTAGCCATGTCCGTCCGTCCGTCCGTCTGTCTGTCGAAAGCACGCTAACTTCCGAAGTAGTAAAGCTAGCTTCTTGAAATTTTGCACAAATACTTCCTGTTAGTGTAGGTCGGTTGGTATTGTAAATGGGCCATATCGGTACATGTTTTGATATAGCTGCCATATAAACCGATCATGGGTCTTGACTTCTTGAACCTCTAGAGTGCGCAATTCTTATCCGATTGGAATGAAATTTTGCACGACGTGTTTTGCTATGATATCCAACAACTGTGCCAAGTATAGTTCAAATCGGTTCATAACCTGATATAGCTGCCATATAAACCGATCATGGGTCTTGACTTCTTGAGCCTCTAGCGTGCGCAATTCTTGTCCGATCAGAATGAAATTTTGCACGACGTGTTTTGTTATGATATTCAACACCTGTGACAAGTATGGTTCAAATCGGTTTATAACCTGATATAGCTGCCATATAAACCGATCTTGGGTCTTGACTTCTTGAGCCTCTAGAGTGCGCAATTCTTATCCGATCGAAATGAAATTTTGCACGACGTGTTTTGTTGTTATATCCAACAACTGTGCCAAGTATGGTTCAAATCGGTCCATAACCTGATATAGCTGCCATATAATCCGATCTTGGGTCTTGACTTCTTGAGCCTCTAGAGGGCGCAATTCTTATCCGATTAGAATGGAATTTCGCACGACGTGTTTCGTTTCGATACCTAACAATTGTGCCAAGTATGGTTTAAATCGGTCCATAACCTGATATAGCTGCCATATAAACCGATCTTGGGTCTTGACTTCTTGAGCCTCTAGAGGGCACAATTCTTATCCGATTTGAATGAATTTTTGCACGAAGTATTTCGTTATGATATCCAATAACTGTGCCAAGTATAATTGAAATCGGCCTATAACCTGATATAGCTGTCATATAAACAGATCTGGGGATTTGACTTCTTGAGCTTCTAGAGGGCGCAATTCCTATCCGATTTGGCTAAAATTTTGCATGACGTATTTTATTTTTACTTTCAACAACTGTGTCAAATAAGGTTCAAATCGGTTCATAACCTGATATAGCAGCCATATAAACCGATCTTTGATCTTGACTTCTTGACCCCTAGAGGTCGCAATTATTATCCGATATGCCTGAAATTTTTTACGATGGATCCTCTCATGACCATCAACAAACGTGTTTATTATGGTCTGAATCGGTCTATAGCCCGATACAGATCCCATATAAATCGTTCTCTCTATTTTACTTTGTGAGCCCCAATGGTCCGAACCGGACCATATCTTGATATCGTTTTAATAGCAGAGCAACTCTTTTCTTATATCCTTTTTTGTCTAAGAAGAAATGCCGGGAAAAGAACTCGACAAATGCGATCCATGGTGGAGGGTATATAAGATTCGGCCCGGCCGAACTTAGCACGCTTTTACTTGTTTTTTTCTGTGTACTTATACTCTTCTTGCGTATTTGATACTATGGCCTAAAATCCTCATCTGTTTTTCTTAGAAAGTATGTACTGTATGCATCTTTGGTGTTGTGTCGGCAGGGGTAACCGTTATTCAATAGCAATAATATTTTGCTTATTGGGATCAAAAGAGAAAAAATGGAGGGTATGTGTTTCACTACTTGCAAAAAAAATTCTCCTTTATAGCATGGTACGGTCTATATGCAGTAATGGTGTACAAAGCTGCTGTGGCACAGTGGTGCCATTTGAAAAGTTTCGTTACAAATATCATATCCTTTGAACCGACTAAAACATGCGAATTAATTGAACAACATGTAATAGATAAGTGTTCAGCCTATGAAATGAGTATTTAACAAGTAAGAGCGTGCTACGTTCGGCCGGGCCGAATCTTATATACCCTCCACCATGGATCGCATTTGTCGAATTCTATGCGCGGTATCTCTTTTTAGGCAAACAGAGAATATTGAATAAGAACTGTTGTGCTATTGGAGTTATATCAATTTTAAGTCCGATTCGAAACACAAATGAATGCTGAACATTGTAGAAGTCATTGTGCAAAGTTTCAGTTCATTCGGATAAGGATTGTGTCTTGTAGGGACTCAAGAAACAAAATCGGGAGATAGGTTTATATGGAAGCTGTATCAAGCTACTGATCAATTTAGACCATATTAAACTCGTATGTTGAAGGCCAAATCGGATGAGAATTGCGCCCTCTAGAGGCTCAAGAAGTCAAGACCAAATATCGGTTTATATGGCAGCTATATAAAAACATGGACAGAGGTTCAAGAAGTCAAGATCCAAGATCAGTTTATATGGCAGCTAATCAAGTTATGGACCAATTAAAACCATAGTTGGCACAGTTGTTGGAAGTCATAGCAAAACACCTCTTTCAGGCAAATCGGATGAGAATTGCGCCCTCTAGAGGCTCAAGAAGTCAAAATCCCAGATCGGTTCATATGGCAGCTATATCAGGCTAAGTTCCGATTTGCGCTACACTTAGCACGGTTATTGGAAGACATAACAAAACTCGTCATGCAAAATTTCAGCCAAATCTGATGAGAATTGCGCACTCTAGAGGCTCAAGAAGTCAAGATTCCAGATTGGTTTATATGACAGCTATACCTGATTATGATCCGATTTGAATCATACTTAACACAGTATTTGGAAGTGATACAGAAGCACTACATGCATAATTTAAGTCAAATCTGATGAGAATTGCGCGCTCTACAGGCTCAAGAAGTCAAGACCCAAGATCGGTTTATATGGCAGCTATATCAGGTTATGAACCGATTTGAACCATACTTGGTACAGTTGTTTGATATCATAACAAAACAAAATTTTATTCCAATCGGATAAGAATTGCGCACTCTAGAGGCTCAAGAAGTCAAGACCCAAGATCTGTTTATATGGCAGCTATACCAAACCATGGACCGATATGGTCCATTTACAATCCCAACCGACCTACATTAATAAAAAGTAAAAAAATACAAATTTTGCCCATGAACATTCCACTAAGGAACAGGGGCAAACTTCTCACATATTAATGAGTGCAATAAGTTTAAGCTCAATGATAAGGGGCCTCATATTTATAGCCGAGTCCGAACGGCGTGTTGCAGTGCGACACCTGTTTGGAGAGAAGTTTTACATGGCGTAGTGCCTCACAAATGTTGCCAGCATTAGGAGGGGAAAACCACCGCTGAAAATTATTTTCTGATGGTCTCGCTAGGATTCGAACCCAGGCGTTCAGCGTCATAGGCGAACATGCTAACCTCTGCGCTACGGTGGCCTCCTACATTAATAAGAAGTATTTGTGCAAAATTTCAAGCGGCTAGCTTTACTCCTTCCAAAGTTAGCGTGCTTTCGACAGACAGACCGAAGGACGGACAAACGGACGGACGGACGGACAGATGGACGGACGGACAGTCGGAGTGACGGATGGACAGATGGACGGGCGGACAGATGGACGGACGTACAGACGGACGGACGGATGGACAGACAGACGGACGGACGGACATGGCTAGATCGACTTAATTTGACATGACGATTAATAATATATATACTCTATGGGGTCTTAGATCCAGATTTCGTGGTGCTACAAACAGAATGACGAAATTAGAATGCCCCCATCCTATGGTGGAGGGTATAAAAATGGGTAGTTTGAGTTATGGTTAATCGAAGTTAAGATTTGCGGAAAAAATCATTTCTTTTGCAACATTAATTATCCGATTTCGCAGAATTTTGGAACATTAGGCTGCTGGATTTGAATGGACAAGAATGTAAATGCAATCGAGAATGTATATACTTTTTGGGGTTGCAGATCGATATTTCGTGATATTGCAAATGAAAGGATTTGTATTGTAGACTGTAACAACTGTATCCAAAAGTAAACCACTACCAGCATTTACAATTTTTCAAGTTGGCTAAATTTGAAACAAACCTCATGTAGTTTACCTACACTATATGATTTTGAAGACAGCAAAAATCAAAAATTAAATTTTTGCTGCAGTCTACTTACCAAATATCTAAGTTTGTTTGTGTGACTTGCCTTGTGTGACAACATTGAAAATTTGATTGCTTCGCATTTTCCTAATATGGCTGATGTTTGTTTAAGCAATTTATATTTTACGCTAAATGTAGCTAACGCACAAATAGGCAAACAAAAGTTGGAAAGAGAAATACGTGTCTCTCATGGTTATCCTTCCTTCCTTCCTTCTAACGCAACCTAAAAGCAAAGTAAGACTTAATCAATCATTCTAATAAACGCGCGTGTGTGTATGTGTGCCTGAGAGACTGACGGATATGAAGACAGAAGAAGAATACCAAGCAAATGTTTGTGTGTGTGTGTGTTTAGAAGAGACATTGGTTTGTGAACCTTTGCGTTTAAGGTTTCTTATTTGTTTTTGTTGTCTTGTTGTTGCAATTGTTCATATAGGATTTTTGATAGCAATGCCTTGATATTTTGCCTCTGACAGCAAAAGACAATTTATGAAGGATACATTATATATACATCTGTACTGTATGGGAGTGAGTAAGATGATATGCCAGGAAAAAGAAATGGACTGCAATGTTTCCCTATATAAACCATGATTTCCTTTAGTTTAATGGAGGGTTTTCTATGAAAAACGCAATACGAGTACTCGTATGGGGATTTACACAATCCCACACAACTTTGAGTGTAAATTGGGCGATATCACTATTTGGACGCCATATCTAATTATGAAAGGTTTTCGAAGGACTACGCTAGGATGGGTAAAAAAGATTGAATTATCATAATAAGATGCTAAGATACCAGTATTATTACCGATGTGTTGTTCCATCATTAACCGGAATGACTTAAGGCATTAAGTTCGGCTGAACCGAACCTTGGATACTCATCCGGCGATCAACCCGTAGCAGCTATATCAAAACATGGCCTTTTAAAGGCCCAATCCAGCATGTGTACCTGGAAATTACACAGCTCATTGTTCTCAAATTCAACGAAATCGGTTAATCGGGGGATCGTTGTATATCTTCTTCTTCTTAAATATAAAAATCAATTTGTGTTTGTTTGTTTGTGTGTTCCTTGAAATTTTCACAGATGGAACATAATTACCCCGTGGTGAAAATAGGGTACTACATTTTTTGATATCTGAAGGGGGGGCGGACGTTTCCCCTTACCCTAAATTTCAGAAACGCCAGATCTCGGAGATAGGTGGTGCGATTTAAGCGAAATTTTGTGTGCTCTCATATAGTACCCAAAAAACAAAAATTTGGTATCCAAATATCGGATGGGGTACCTAGGGGGGCTGCCCCACCCTCAAACCAACCAAACATATATTTAGACCAATCACGGACATATTTACCAACCATGGCAATATGGGACTCAAATAAAAGGTATTTGCGAGTAGAATACGAATCTGATATCCAAGTGTGGGACCACGTTTCTGGGGGTCCACCCCTTCTCCAAAACACCCTCCAACCTGGACTTATTTACTGACCATGGGAATATGGGGCTTAAATAAAAGGTATTTCAATGTAGAATACGAATCTGATACCCAAATATGTTTGGGGGCCGCCTCTCATTAAAAATATCCCCCAAAGTGGACAAATTTACGACCATACCAATATGGGGCTCAAATGAAAGGTCTTTGGGAGTAAAGCACGACTTTGATATCAATATTCGGGAAAAGTGTCTATGGGACCACCCCACCCCCATAACACCACCCAAATTGTAAGTATTTTCTGGCTATTGCAATATGAGGCTCAAATAAGAGGGTTTTTAAAGTGGAACACGAATTCGATATATATTTTCAAGCCCAACTCACTGAGTGGCCGCCCATCCCCCAAAACACCCCACAAGCCGGCCATGTTTGCCGACTATGGAAATTTGGGGCTCAAACTAAAGGTATGTGGGAGTAGACCACGTATCTGACATCAACATTAGGGGCCAACTATCTAGAGGACGTTCATTCACCATAACAACCCCCAAATAGGACGTATTTGCTAACCAAGACAATTTGGGTCTTAAAGAGTGAGGAACTTCATTCATAGTTTTTGGGGCCAATACCCCAAACCGGACATATTTGCTGACTTTGAAAATTGATACCCATTTTCGGGACCAATTCTCTGGGGGTCTACCCCTTTCCCAAAATACACCACAAACAGCAATTTTTTACTGACCATCGCAATATGGGGCACAAAAAAAGTATTTGGGAGCAGAGTGTTTGGGAGTAGAATACGAATTTGATATGCAAATTTAGGACCATGTATTTAAACACCCCCAAAGGGATGAAATTTATCGACCATGCCAATATGTTGCTCAAAGTTATTTGAGATTAGAAAACGAATTTGGTAACCTATTTTGGGGCCATGTGTTTGGGGCACGCGTCATCCTGTAAACTCCTCTTAAGCCAATGGCAATATGGGGTTGAAATAAATGGTATTTGAGAGAAGAGCACGATGCTGATATTTTCTCGGGGCCAAGTATCTGAGGGGCCACCTCTTCCCCGAAAACACCACTAAATCAGACATCATGAGAATACCGGGCTGAAATTAAGTATTTTAAGAAGAGAGTACACCTTACATCCAAACTTAATTTCGTAGACCAATAAAGATCATATGGGTTTCAGATAAAGGCACTTATACTGGTAAACTCTTCAAGTCAAGTTAGCATGGTATAAGATCTTTAATTGTCGAAAATAAATATTCCAAGGAAACTTTTCTTCCATATAAAGTAAAAGAAGGCGCAGCGGAGCGGGCCCGGGTCAGCTAGTGTACTATATTTATGCCCCGATATACAAATCCAGTGTGGGAATTTTGGATATTTCCATCAAGAAATGAGGGCAAAATTGATATTCATTATATACAAGCTACAAATAAAAAAAAAGAGAGAAAAAGTAAATTTTAGGCATTTTTTTCGTTAAAAAAAGGAAATTTCATTGTTTTACCTATACTTTTACTTTTGCATACTGTAGAGGGGATTTAATGTAGATGCGTTTTAAATGAAATTTTAATACCCTCCACTATAGGACGAGGGTTATACTAATCTTTCTGTTTGTAACTCTTCGAAATATTTGTCTCAGATCTCACAAATTACATACATTCTTGATCGATCTAGCCATGTCCGTCCGTCTGTCTGTCTGTCAAAAACACGAAAACGTTCGAAGGAGTAAAGCTAGCCGCTTGAAATTTTGCACAAATACTTCCTCTGAGTGTAGGTCGGCTGGGATTGTAAATGGGCCATATCGCTCCATGTTTTGATATAGTCACTAGAGGGCGCAATTCTAATCCGAATTTTGCACGACGTGTTTTGTTATGAATTCCAACAACTGTGCTAAGTATGGTTCAAATGGGTTCATAACCTGATGTAGTTGCCATATAAATCTTGAATCTTGACTTCTTCAGCCACTAGAGAACGCAAGTCGTATCCGATATGGCTGAAGTTTTGTACAACGGCTTCTCCCATGACCTTCAATATTTATGTCAAATATGGTCTGAATCGGTCTATAGCTTGATACAGCTCCCATATAAACCGATCTGCCTATTTTCTTGAGCCCCTAAAGGACGCAATTGTTATTCGAATTGGCTGGACCATAACTTGATATAGCTCCAACAGCACAGCAATTCTTTTCTTTTATCCTTTGATTGCCTATGTATCTATAGCTTGATACAGCTCCCATATAAACCGATCTGCCTATTTTCTTGAGCCCCTAAAGGACGCAATTGTTATTCGAATTGGCTGGACCATAACTTGATATAGCTCCAACAGCACAGCAATTCTTTTCTTTTATCCTTTGATTGCCTAAAAAGAAAATAACTCGACATATGCGATCCATGGTGCAGGGTATATAAGATTCGGTCCGACCGAACTAAGCACGATTTTATTTGTTACAAATTGTACTCTAAAATAGCAGACTTATTTCCACTTTTTTTTCCCCATCCCGCTGTGCGTCGGTAATATGTATGTGGGTATATTTCGATATAGCCCTTCTTAAAACTTAAACTGCCTATGGACAAAAAAAAATCTGTACAAACTTTCAGCTTATTATGCTAAAGCTCCCATATAAACCGATCTCGCGATTATACGTCTGGAGCCTCTAAAGAACGTTTGACGTTTTCTATCACTGTAAACATATGTGCCAAGTATTGTCCGAGTCGGTCCAAAACCTGATATAGCTCCCATATAAACCGATCTTCCGAGTTTACTACTTTGACTTCTAGAAAGTGAAATTGTTTTCCGTATCGGATGGATTTTTGCACAGTGACTTCTCTTATTACCTCCAACATACATGTCAAGAATGGCTTGAATTGGACAAAAAACTTCTTGAGCTCTTATAGAGCGCAAATCTTGTCCTATGACCTTCACTACATACGTACCAAATATGGTGTTAATCGATCCATAATCTAAAATAGCTACCGTATAAACCGATTTCTCGATTTTACATCTTGAGCACCCCATAGGCGCTCAAAGCAAATATGGCCCGAATCGGCACGTTCCCTGATAAAGCTCTAGTAGAATGGCAATTCTTATGCATTATCCTTTGTTTGCCTAAAAAGAGATTCCTTGCAAAAAACTTGACAAATGCTATCCATGGGAAATGTTCGGCCTGGCCGAACTTAGCACGCTTTTACTTATTAAAGACTGTAGTGTGACAGATGATAATTTCTAAATCGTCTTAGGATCAATAATATATATACTTTCTAGGGTCGGAAATCGATATTTCGATGTGTTGCAAAGGCAAATGGCAAAATTAATATAACCCTGTCCTTCGGTGATGGGTATAGGTTAGGTTAGATTAGATTGAAAAGAGGGTGCGGATATTAATCCGCCCCATGCCACTATGGACTTACACCTAAGCCAGTAATCGGCTAAATACTAAAAAGTGATCTCGAAAAAAAAAAGGCTAAGTTAGGTATTCAAAATCCCTAGTTGCTTTCCATACCATGTTTCTAAGTTGGTTCATGCCTGGTATTGTGTCCCCACCTAAGTACCGATGCCTATTAACAGTGAAAGCCGAGCGGACAAAGGAAATGCTCCAACGTCTCACCACGGAGCGTTTGTCGCCTACGCCCTTAACTCGGACTGCGTTGCCCGGAAAGACACCATGTTTATTGACGGCAGTCCTCCGGCCTACACTAACAATTCGTCTGCTTTTTCATTCCCCCTTACTCCGCAATGGCCCGGCAACCAAGCGATGTGGATCGTGCCATTCTCTGAGAAGACGTTAATCTCCTTTTTGCACTTCAACACTGTTCGTGGTTGTTATTGCCATAATGGCCAGTTTACTCTCGGTAAGGATATTTACACTCGGCGACGGAGGTGTGTATAAAAACCAAAATGAAACAAATGTTGTCAATAACAATCCTGGGGGTGGCACATCACTGCACTCAGTTTTATGATCAACGCACTTGGTGCCAAAAATTAATTCAAATCGGCATGGAGTATCCCATATGCCACTGTTAACCGCCTCTATGCTTTAAGGCACAAGAGAAAGGCTCGCTTCACTGCTCCTAACGAGTATCCTGTTGTTTGAAAGGCTTTTGTAGCAACCACTCATTCAGTGTAGCACTCCGTTTTCTTTGGCATTCTTCGTGTGTTCTTGGAATACCATAATCGTGGGTGTTTTCTGATTTCTCCTGGCAGATGAAGCTATGCGGCGACGTTAAATGATTATTTAGCTATGTTTGTTTTCACTCAAGTCTTTCCATTTAATTTGACATTTACTGAAGCGTAAACAAAACATCAGGAAGCGTAAAGAACCACCCAACAATCTGACTTCTAGTCGCTGGGGATATTGTTGCTCGAATATCTACAAAGAAATGGATGTACGATGGCATATAAACTGAGAACAACGAAAAGAGTTCAAAACTTAAATAGACCATCCATCAAAATGGTGCAGTAACTAAAATTGATGGCTTCTGATGGCTTGTTGAGGTCGTTGGCATTATTGTGGTCACATTCCATGGATTTCTGCTTGTCTTAAGTTCTAATATTTTCCAGAAGAGTATAGGAAAGTTCCGGAAAAATACTAAAATCACTAGGTGTGGCTTGTCATAGATTGTCGAAGGGAATTTTCCATGACATTTGGCAATTTGGCCATTAACTATTTGAGAAAGACCCCAAACTGATAACTTAGCAATATGACAAATTAAATCGCTTCGATAGATTCATAATTGATTGTTTCCATGCTCAACATTGTGGACAACATTAGTATGATGATAATGGTTGTGTTGGCAAATTGAAAAAATAAACATAATTTGTCATTTGTGGATTTCGAGTGACTTGGAGACATCAATCAAAACTGTTAAGGACAATGCCTTGATGTGTGTTTTTATACCCACCACCCCAGGTGGGATAGTATCCATTTTATGAAATTAAAAAAAAAAAAAAAAAAACTTTGAATGAAAGGGAATCCTCTATAAATCTCCACTGGATAACAATTGAGACTTCTAGGGGCTCCATACATAAAATCGAGCGATCGGTTTATATGGGATCTATATCAAGTAATGGATAGGTTTGGACCATACTAGGCACAATTATTGAAAGATATAACAGAGTACTTCGTGCAAAATTTTAAGCCAAATCGAATGACAATTGTGGCTTCTAGGTGCTCAAGAGGTCAAATCGAAGGGAAACTTTATATGGGAGCTATAAACAAATCTTAACTGATAACGGCCTACATCAATCTAATCGTATAGATTATGCGCGTTATATATATTAAAAATTCCTAATAATTTTTGCTCACAGTAGTATATATCCGAGAATAGGTTAGGCTATGTTGAGAAAAGGGTGCGGATATTAATCCACCCATGCCACTTTGACATACACCTAAGCCAGTAATCGGCTTGTTGTGCGCTCTTAATACTAAAAAGTAACCTCGAAAATGAAAATCTAAGTCAGAAACTCCGTGCTACTTACAAATTCCCTATTTCTTTTCTATAACACTCCCCTAAGTGTGGTTCATGCCTGGTATTGTGTCCCTACCTAAGTACCGATGTCTGTTAGCCACGAAAGCCGGGCAATGGCACAGGAAATGCTCCAACGACTAACCATCTTTCCCACATGCTATCACTTGCCGCACTGATTTTGCATAGTCGTCCTACCAACCGTTTCGCTGTTTCGCTGTGTTAAATGCGAGTTCGTACCCCACGCCTTTAACTCGGACTGTGTCGACCCAAAAGTTTTCGGGTTGACCAAGTTTATTGACGGCATTCCTCTGGCTTTCACTGCCAGTCCTATGCTTTTTTATTCCTCCTCACTCCGCTATGGCCCGGCAACCAAACGATGCGGATCGTACCAACCTCAGAAAATACGTTAACCGCTCAACCGCTACTTCAAATGTCGAAAAACGTTGACCTCTCGTTTCATTTTTTACGTACGGGAATAAAAAGAAGTCATTTGGTGTCAAGTCGGGACTATACGGCGGATGACTCATCAAATCGATGTTTTGCGTTCTCAAAAATGCAGTTGTTGGAGGCGATGTATAAGAGCTCGCATTGTCTTGGTGAAGGATGAGAAGAGAGAGCGGTTGGTTCTCCTGATTTCTTAGAAGACAGCTGGCGAACAAGTGGTTGTGCACCACTCAGAATTGACTGTTCTGCGTTGTTCTGGTACGAGTGGTACGATTGCGACATAAGCAGTTTTTCTGAAAAAAACTGACGATCATTTGTTTGGAAGTGCTTCGTGCGCGAGCAACTTTTGTTGGATTTTGCACATCTTGAAACACCCATACAGCCGACTGCTGTTTACTTTCGGCCTCATATGCGTAAATCCACGATTCATCACCTGCCACTATGTCATAGACCAGTTTCGAACCACGCGATGATCGTATTTTTGGAGCATTTCTTTCGACCAAATACGAGACTTTTTGAGCGATTGACAAATTGTGTGGGATCCAACGCGAACAAATTCTTATGACGGTCAAATATTCATGCAATATTGAATGTATGCTGGTCCTACTAATGCTTAAGGTTGTCTCAATCTCACGATAGGTCACATGACGATCTTGCAATATCAGTTGGCGCACAGCATCAAAGGGTTTTGAAACACAAACTGATTTTGGATGACCTTTACGAAATTCGTCTTGGAGTGAACTACGACTTTGATTAAATACCATACCATCGATAAACACTGGTCCTTGATGGAGCTTCATAGCCAAAAATTGAATTAAGTTCATCGATGCACTGTTGTTGAGTTAATCCACCTCGAAAGTAGTAAAAAATAATAGCACACAAATGTTCACGATTTAATCCCATTTTTTGGGCGAGATGAATTTTTCAAGTTACTGTAAACAACACAAATAGCGCTCGTATGTCAAAACGTTCTGAGTACGTATAACCTCAAAAATGTCGAGCTTTACGATAGAGCTGTCAGTTGGCAGATTTCAATACAAGGATTTTCCAATCCCGAAATATAAAAGGCAACTCTCGTTTATATATTAACCACGTTTCGTCATAATACGGTGAAAAATTCATCATGTATGAACCCATAGCAGCTATATCTAAATATAGTCCTATCAGGAAGGCTGTTTTAGGGTCTAACACAACTCATTGTACCAAATCCAACTTTTTTTTTGGCCAAAGAACTTAAATCGGGAGATCGGGATATGTGTATGACAGCTATATCCAAATACAGACCGATCTGAACCATATGAAAAACGAATGTCCAAGAGACTACACAGATCACTGAGTCAAATATCAGTAAAATCGAGTAATAAAAGTGCTCTCATTTTTCCAAGATCTTAAATCAGGAGACAAGTACATATGGCAGATATATCCAAATATAGCGTGATCTTTACCATACTAGGTACGAAAGTCAAAGGACCTAACTGAACTTAAAGGGCCTAACTGAAAACTTAAATCGGGAGATCGGTATATATGGCAACTATATCCAAATCTGGACCGATCTGAACCGTAGTGAACAGGAGTGTCGAAGAGCCCAACACAACTCGTGATACCGAATTTCTACGAAATCTGACAATAAATGTGCCTATTATGGGCCCAAGACCTTTAATCGAGAGAGATTATATAACAGCTTTATCCAAATGTGTACCAAATTAAACAAGTATGTGAAGAGTTCTAACATAACTTACTGTCCCAAATTCCAACGAAATCTGACAAAAAATTCACCTTTTATGGGCCCACAATTTAAATCGAGAGATCGCTTTATACGACAGACAGACCGATCTAACCATACTCGGTACGAATGTCGAGGGGCGTAATGCAACGTAATGTGTCTAATTTCAGCAAAATCACCTTTTATGGATCTAAGACCTTAAATCGGAAGATCGGTATATATGACAGCTATATCCGAATCTGGACCGATCTGTGCCGTATTAAAAAGGGGTGTCAAGGAACCTAACACCACACGTTATACCAATTTTCCCCTAAATAGGACAATAAATTCGCCTATTACTGGTCCAAGACCTTAAATAAAGACATCGGTCTATATGGCAGCTATATCTAAATCTAATCCCCCATCCTTCGGTGGTGAGTATGAAAATTAAAAGTCGAATATCCCTGAAACCAGGAGAGATATTGTAGACCTCAAGCAGACTTTTTTGTAGGGCTTTTTAAAGAAAAACTTGTTGAAATTGGACTACAAATGAAGATTTTGCAGCTCGCACATTTTTGTGAAATGCCGATGTGATTCACTTTAGGACCCTGTCGAGAGGCGCCCGGACCACTAAGGGCACTTCATATTGATAAGACCTCAACCTCTAACCAATTAAAATTGCAAAAAGCTATAAATGGGAGGTTTTTTTTACTGTTTTTTTCGAATATATCCCACTGTGCATCCTATGGTGATAGGTAATATTAGGCCACAAAAATAAATGCTATGTAAAATAATGTGTACTCTAGTGCGTATGTGTAACAACCACAGTGAAAAATAAAACGTATACGCCATATGGGAAATTTATGATATCCACCAACATGGGATATATATATTTACAGCCGTATTCACAAACATTTACTAATGAAGCATTAAGGTCCACAATAGTTATAAAACGATTATTGTATTACAATAAACCCATTATAGCATTTCGTATTCAAAAACCTACAGTAACAGCTGAATAACTAAAGTTCAATTCCTATTAGTAGTTCGTAAAGCCTACTTTTGTGAATACGACTAGTAGTCATTCGCTTTGCAACACATCTAAATTTATCTTCCAACCCTGCAAAGTTTATATATTTTTAAACGTCGTGGAATTCGATTCCGTCTATTTAGCAATGTCCATGTGTCTGCCCGTCCGTCTCTCCGTCTGTGTGTTCATCTGTTGTAATCACGCCACAGTCTTTGAAAATTGCTATATTGGAATGAAATATGGCACATACACTGCTTATGTTCTTGAACGGGCCAAATCAGGCCAGATTTAGATATAGCTCCTATACAGGCCAATGTCGGTCTTGACGATTAAAAGACGAATTTACTACAAGATTTGGCTCAAATCTGCAACAGTGAGTTTCATTAGACTCCTTGGAATACAAACACAAACATGGTTTTGATCGGATTTAATTTAGCTATAGCTCCCATATAGACCGATCTCCAGACATAGAAGACGTTTTTATTAACAAACTAGCCGAACCGGGCCCGCTCCGCTGTGCCTTTTTAGCTCTCTAATATCTTTTTAGGTATCCGCCCTGAATGCGGATATCGAATTCGTGCCATTGTAGCCTATGACGCTGAACGCGTTCGAATCCTGGCGAGAAAATCGGACAAAGCGGTGGTTATCCTCTCTTAATGTTGGCGACATTTGCGAGGAACAATGCCATGCACGGTCATTTAAAAAATGTTGTCCAAACAGGTGTCGGGACGCCGTTCGGACTCGACTATAAATAAGGTCCCTTATCATTGAGTTTAAACTTGAATCGGAAAGCACTCATTGATGTGTGAGAAGTTTCCAGCTGCTAGGTACCTGGTATTTTTAAAAATTAGAGTAATGAGAATAAAGTTCAGTTTAGGGGATGCTTTAGGGCGTACCCCAAAACACTTGGCTCCAAATTGGATAACAAATTAGTTTTCTACTCTCAAATACCTTTCATTTAAGTCTCAAATTGTCATATTGGGTCAAATAACCAATTTGACGTATCTTTAATAGGAAAAGCGCCACCTTGACTTGAACGCAAATTTTAATGTCGTAATCTACCCAAATGGGGGATATTTGGGGGTAGGCGCCCATTACATTTCATTTGAGTCCCATATTGACATGAACTTCGAATATATCTGTTTGGAGGAGTTTTGGGGCTGGGGGCCCGCTGGCTACTTGGACCCAAATTTTAATACGATACTCGTTTTTTGGTCTCCAATACCTTACATTTGATATCCTTTTTGTGCCCATCGGACCACTTTCGGATATGGGTGGCGTTTTGGGGTAAGGGGGAAGGTCCGCCTCCACCCGATATCTAAAAATTATATAGCCTATGTTTCCTTCCAGACAAACGTACACAATCTATGAAAATTTTAAGAAAATCCGTTAAGCCATCCATCATGTAGTCATAATGGCTCTAATGGCGTTTTTGAGGGGTGGCGTGACCTTATACTTCGATCTGATTTTGTATGCCAGATTCGAAATCTATTCCCGAATACATTTCATTTGAGCTCTATATTGATAGGAAAGTCCAACACGTCTGTTTGGGGGAGTTTTGGGGTTGGGCCTCCCCGATGGGTACTTGACTCGAACTTTAGTACCATATTCGTATTTTACTCTTCAATACCTTTCGTTTCATACCTATATTGTTCCGATCGGTCCACTTTTATTTTTGGTTGTGTTTTTGGCTTAAGGGGGAGGGTCTGTCCCCTTTCCGATATCGACACATTATATAGCCTATGTTTCCTTCTAGACCAACCTACACAATATGCAAACATTTCGAGAATATCGATTCTCCCGTTTTCAGTCTATACGGAACTGAACTGGGCTTTTTGTGGGGGTGGGGTGACCACCTATATTTCGACATGAATTTGTATGCCAGATTCGTTATCTCCTCCCGCATATTTTTCATTTGATACCCATATTGTCCAGATCGGTCCACTTTTGATTTTGGGTGGTGTTTTTGGGGTAATGGCGGAGGGTCCGCCCCCTTCCGTTATCAATAAATTATAAAGCCTATTCCAACTTCCTGACCATATTCGTAATCTACTCCCGAATACCTTTCATTTGAGTCCCATATTGTCATGATCGTCAAATAAACCTATTTTATGGGGTTTTGGGGCTGGGGCGGCCCCCCAGGTACTTGGACTCACCTTTTCACTGCCAAACACCTTCAGTTTGGTCTATAATTTAACCATGAATCGTCTTTCAAACGAACAACGCTTGATGTGTTCACAAAGTATGTGCTCTATTTAGAAAGTTCATCGCGCGCTTCTTCCATTTTATGACGAAGCTCATTTTTGGCTCAATGGTTACGTAAATAAGCAGAACTGTAGATTTTGTAGTAAAGATCAGCCAGAACCATTGCAAGAGCTACCAATGCATCCATAAAAGTCACAATTTGGTGCAGTTTATGGGCTGGTGGCATCATTGGACCGTACTTCTTCAAAGATGATGCGAATCGTAACGTAACTGTGAATGGTGAGCGCTATCGTGAGTTTATATCCAACGTTTTTTTGCCCAAAATGCAAGAGCTTGACTTGCATTACATGTGGTTTCAACAAGACGGTGCCACATGCCACGCAGCACGCGTAACAATGGACTTATTGAAAGGTGAGTTCGGTGAACATTTTGCTTCACTTTCAGGATTGCCTAAATCTTGCGATTTAACGCCTTTAGACTATTTTTGTGGGGCTATGTTAAAGCTCATGTCTATACACACAAGCTCGCTTCAATTGACGCACTGGAAGACAACATTGAAGCATTTATTCGTTAGATTCCGGACCCAAAATTGGACTAAGCGGATGGGCCATTTGAGGCACAGTTACGCTCTATATTTGGATGAAGTAATCTTCAAAAATTGAATTATATGGACCGTACTGTGGATTTAAATAAAGATTTCAAGCATTTTTTAGGAATTTTTTGTGTCTTTAAAAAAAAAAATGTCCTATAGCACTTAAAAAATTACCTTATATCAGTTTATTGCCAGATGTGGACCATATTCGACATGAACATTGGAATTCATTGCCGAAGTCATCTTGCAAATTTACTACCGCCCATACCTTTCCTCACCTCTAACTCGAATCCAGAGTTCTTTCAAACCCAGACTGTGCCGCTGGTACTCGCTCAGTAGATGCTGGCGCAGTTACTTGATCTGAAGCCTCTTAGGTTTCCTTGTTGGCTATTCAAGGTGGTCAAGCCTAGGAGTAGCAACAAATTTCCCCTCTGGCGTGCCCTGTGTCACTATTTCCTTTCCTTATATCATGCGACCCACAATTTATCCAGCTTTTGCTAATCATATACCTTAACCAATCTTTAAGGACCCGGACAACCGGTACTGGTCTAAGAGTTAGATTGGTATGTCGCTCCTCACATTGTTGGGAGTTCTCAAAAATCATGAATCGAGTGTAATAACCTAATCAGCAGCTCTTAAATTTTAAGCAGATTTCTATGTAAAATAATACCATCCCACATCATTTTCGAAGCCCATCGGCTTAACATTTAAGCACCCACCCTATCTCTTGAATAAAATCATGCCCTACGAACTGGCTGTTTTACGATAATTGAGCCTAATTACTAAAATAAGGCTCATTATTATTCACACAAGGGACATATCTCCAACTTTTAAGGAAAACACATTTTTCCACATCTATGGCGCTGGGGGTGATTCTAGTGATAGGGGGTTGTGTGAATTTTTAATTTAAATTAGGCCATTTTTGTAGAATTTTCCTAAGAAACTCATGAAAACTACATACAAGGAAAACTGTAAAAATTTTCCCCTAACTCTGGGATGTTTCCATGAAATATGTAATGCTGAAAGGATAATAGGGTTAAAGCCATGGCAAAGTTGACACATGCTGATCAAGGCAAAACAACAAAACATGCATTTTTAAACAGAAACATTTTGGATAACAACGCCAACAATAAGATTCATTAAGTTTGACAACAACAACTACGATACAATGAAATTGGCTTAATTTGGCCTTTATTTCTCAAGGCTTAAGGGGATTTGGCAGAACACTGAAGAAAAATCTAAAGAAATATTTCCATTTAAGCAAAAGATTAAAATAATTTATTTATTAATTTTATATACACGTACTAAGAAATGCATTTGTTTTTGTTCTTAGCTTAAGATATCTCTTTAATTTGTGGCACGCATGCTGCCTATGCCTGGTAGAGTAGGATTATTTTGTCAGTGTAATTGACATAAAATTTAAGTTTTAAATCCATTTAAGCTTTGCCCAGCCCACGCGCTCCTTGCGTTCATGTCAAAATATTCCGCTACATCTTTTACCCTTCTTTCTATGGGCCTTTAAGTCATCCAGCATCCAACATCAGGCATCAGTTATCAACTGTCAGCCGACATTCATTGTTGTTGCTTTTAAGCCATACCATGGTGAAAAGGAAACCAGCCTGGTGCTTTTATGCCTTCGATTCTTGGAAGGCAAAGCAAATGAATGATAAACGTAATTATTCGCATGTTTTACCATTGTTATGCGGAGACAAGGATAAGAAGGCTTCCAGGCATGGACAAAGACAATGTTTTGCGCCTTGTATGCGGCGTATGTACTTTAGAATATATCCTTGAATTATTATAAAAGTTGATATTTTAAATTATGGGAAAAGCTGGAAAATATTTTTTTATGCATGTATGTATGATGGTGGAGCAGAACTGATGACTAAAACATGCTTTGATGACTTCTTAAAAGGCATAAGGGGGAGAGAGACAAATTGGAACATGAAATTTTTATAATGATTTTGACCACAGAACCGGGTTTTTATACCCTTTACCATGGGATGGGGGAATAGCTACTTCGTAATTTTGTATACAATACCTCGAAGTATTGCTTGAAAATATCAATGCTTATGGATTTAGATCGGTTGGGATCGTAAATGGACCAAATTGGTCGATGTATAGATATAGTCCCTAGATGGCGCAATTTTAAGGTTAGGTTTAAGTGGCAGTGTGCCATCAGACTTATTTAGACGTTTTCGTCCATTGTGATGCCACAGGAAAACAAATTTCTTCTATGACCTTTAACAAAAAATCTGTTCATTACCTGAGGTAGCTCCTCTACAAACCAATGTCTCGATTATATTTCTTGAGCCTATAGAGAGCCCAATAGTTGTCCTATTTCATTGCAATTTTCCATGATTTCTCCAAAGACTTGCCATAACTATATCAACTATGGTTCGTAACACGATAAAGCTCCAATATAAACCGATCTCTCGATTTGACTTTGTGACCAACTACAGGAAACATCTCAAATCCAAATTGTAAAAACTAATCATGGGAATTTTTTGTTTGAGAGTGAAGATAAATTCCGACAGAGACACAAACCACTTTGTTAACAGAGTGCGAGAGAGAGTAACAGAGGTATTAACAGAGATCCAATGAGAGGTTAGCAGAGCTCTGTAAATACTTAACAGAACCCAAAAAACAAGAGAAATTAATTAAATTTCTTATTTTTTATAAATGATTGCAAATATTTGTAAAAAGAAAAAAAAACAATACCAAAACTTGGAGTTTAATATTAATGCTTTGAATCAAAAACGCCAAAGGAAATATCTATTGCCGTAATACTGAGCAAAATGACAAATTTATAAAAAAAATATTCTAGACAGAATTATGACCAATGCTCCTGGAGGACATCGAAGAATTCTACAAGATACTACCATACATCGTTGGAATGGTTACAATGTGTGCTTTTCAAAACATGTCCTTATTCGAAAATCAAGCAGTTGGTTTTTTCAAATTCCTGTCTTTTTAAAAAAAAAATTCTGGACAGGATAATGGCCAATGCTCCTGGAGGACATCTAAAAATTCAACAAGGTACTACCATACATCGTTGGAAAGGTCACGATGTGTGCTTTCCAAAACATGTCCTTATTCAAAAATCAAGCTGTTGGTTTTTTCAAATTCCTGTCTTTTTTAAATTTCTCCAAAAAAAATCTGGACAGGACAGGTCGGTCACCAGAAATAGTAACTGCAGCCTTCGAAAGAATCGAAAGAGAACCAGTGAAAATAGGTCTGGCAGTAAATGGAGTTAAGACAGAATGGATGGTTTCAACTCTCAAAAATCATTGCTCAACCGAGCAGATAAAGAAAATGGAGAAAGTTGGGAACCACAACTTTGGGACAGTCAATAACTATATCTACCTTGGCACCGCCGTAACCGAAACGAATGACACCAGTTTTGAGATTAAGCGAAGAATAATACTGGCAAACAGATGCTACTTTGGACTAAGTAAGCAGTTTAGAAACAGACGAAGACTACACTTTACAGGACACTGATACTACCCGTGCTGTTATATGGTTCGGAGGCATGGGTACTTGTGAAAGCAGATGAGGCAGTGCTTGGAGTATTTCAGAGAAAGTTTCTTCGTAAAATATATGAACCAGTTTGCGTTGATGGAGAATATAGGCGACGTATGAACCACGAGCTGTATGACGACGATAGCATAGTTACACGCATCAAAATACAACGGCTGCGTTGGCTAGATCATGTTGTCAGAATGGATGAAGAAGCTCCAGCAAAGAAGTCTTTTGAAGACAAACACCAAAAGCCCGATGGAAAGATCAAGTTGTGGGAGACACCTCGAAACTTGGTGTCAGAGATTTTAGAATGAGCGAAGAAGATCGAGGTGCTTGGAACGCTGTTCTACGTTCGGCTAGTGGAACAAATGTTCTGTCATTGCCAATTAAAGTAAAGTAAGAAATTTAATATATATCTCTTGTTTTTTGGTTATGTTAAGTATTTACAGAGCTCTCCTAACCTCTCAATGGATCTCTGTTAATACTTCTGCTACTCTCTCTCTCGCACTCTGTTAATAAAACGGTTTGTGTCTCGTCTAGTTAAATTCGGAATTTGTATTCACGCACATATTTTTTGTTATGATCTCCTATTAAAATTTTTTAGTTTTTCGCTAAACGAGATAACGTTCAAAAAACTTGACAAATGCGATCCATGGCGGAGGCCAAACTTAGTATTGGTTCTTATAGAAAATACCCAAACAATACTTTCTTTCGATTAAATTAAATTTAAGCTTAAATTTCCATCTTGCCCAATGCATTGAATAGCATTCATTGACCAATTCAATGAATACACCTTTTCTTTCCATTTTAGTTTTCCTATGCCTATGGCCTTCTAGTACTGATAGAGTTTCTCCAACGACTCAACTTTCATTCTTTGAAAGCCAGAAAATAAACAAATCCTGTCATCAATGTCGACGTAATCCTAGAAAATTACAGATACGCCCATGTGTTTTCTCTTTTAGAATTCATTGACGACCTTAAATTGAATGCAACAACTTAATGTTTTAGCCACGCCAATAGACCTTAAAAAAGATTCCTGAACGAAAGCGGATTAAAAGGACTTCAACATTGATAGTTGATTAATGTATACTCATACATCGCCTTTATTTTTAATATCTCTCATGTGGGTGCAACGGACAACGTGTTATTAGGGTCCTAATAGTTGCTCTCAATTTCAAGAAACTAATTACTGTGATTATATTGAGAGAAGATAAAAAGGATTGTTGTCATATTACGAAGAACAAAATTAAGGCAAACAGGTGAAAGAGTGATAAGTTCAGCCGGGCTGAATTTTATACACTCTCCATCATACATCGCATTTGTCAAGTTCTTTGCCTGGTAACTCTCTATAGGTAAACAAAGGATATTGGATAAAAATTGTCTTTCTGTTGGAGCTTTGGTTTAGATGTTGGAGAAGTCATTATGCAAAATCGGATTAGAATTGCGACCTATAGGGGCTTAAGAAGTAAAATAGAGAGATCTGTTTATATGGAAGCTAAATCAGGTTATGGACAGTTTCAGATCATGTTTTGCATGTATGTTAAAGGTGATAGGAAAATTCGCTGTACAAAACCAGTAAGGAAAGGCAAAAGTCGGGCGGTGCCGACTTTATAATACCCAACACCTACCCTTTAAATACAAAAGGTGGGCTATATATAAGTCTGAACCAATTTTGATGGACCTCGGCGGATGTATTCAGATAGGTTATTAGTTTATGTAATAACTACGGTTGACAACTGATAACAAATTACCCAAAATCTGACGAACATATAAATGGGAGCTATATCCAAATCTGAACCGATTTTTATGAAATTAACCAGTAATATCGGGATTCATAAAAACCCGTTCTTGCTAAAAACCCTTCAAACCAAATTATGACCTGTAGTTTGTACACAAATGGACAGACAAACGGACATAGCTAAATCGAATCAGAAAGTGATTCTGAGTCGATCGGTATACTTATCAATGGGTCTATCTCTCTTCCTTTTGGGTGTTACAAACAAATGCACGAAGTTATAATATCCTGTACCACAGTAGTGGTGTAGGGTATAATTAGACTTTGCAGAGCATAGCAGAAATTATTGCGGAAAATCGGATAAGAATTATGCCATATAGGGTCTCAAGAGGTGCAATAAGGACTTCTTGAGAAGCTATATTAGGTTATGGACTGATTAAGATCATGTTTAGCACGTATTTTGAAGGATAGAAAAAAGTAGTAGAAGTCATTGTGCAAAATCTGATAAGAATTTCGGCCTATAGGGGCTTAAGAAGTCAAGATCCGAGATCGGCTTATATGGCAGCTATATCAGGTTATGAACCGATTTGGACCATACTTAGCACAGTTGTTGAAATTCATAACAAAACACCTCATTTAAAGCTTCAGCCAAATCGGTGAGAACTTTGACGTCTACAGTCTCAAAAAGTCAAGATTCCAGATTGGTTTATATGGGAGCTGTATTAAAATATGGACCGATATGTCCCATGTACAATTTCAATCGACCTATTCTAATATAAGGTATTTATTCAAAATTTCTAGCGGCTAGCTTTATTCCTTCAAATGTCTGCGTGCTTTGGACAGACGGACAGACGATCAAGAATATAATTATTACTTTGGTCTCAGATCAATATTTCGATATCTTACAAAGGGAATCACGAAATTAGTATGCCCCTATCCTATGGTAAAGGGTATAAAAGCGAAAAAATGTGAGAAAATTTCTTAAGTTCTCTTGACAAGTTCTATTTATAAGCAGAAACTACATGGGACCTATATCAGGTTATAGACAGTTTTGGACCGTACTTGGCACAGTTGTTGGAAGTCGTAACAGAACACAGCATCCAAAATTTCAGCCAAATCGGACAAAAATTGCGGCTTGTAAGGGCTCAAGAAGTCAAATCGGGATATCGGTTTATATGGGAGCTAAGGGTAAAGGTAAGGGTAAGGGTAAGGGTAAGGGTAAGGGTAAGGGTAAGGGTAAGGGTAAGGGTAAGGGTAAGGGTAAGGGTAAGGGTAAGGGTAAGGCTAAGGGTAAAGGTGAGTATAGGGTTCGGGTTAAAGTATGGTAAGGGCAAGTCACCAAGGAAGCCCAATTGGTAGCGTGCTCGGATTATCAGTAAGGGGTTATAATTTCGATTTCTGATCATGGCGAGAAAATGAAGGCGACATTTGTGATGTTAATCTATGGAAAAACGTTTCCTCTAAGAGGTGTCTCCCATTGGCATGTCGTTCGGACTTGTCTATACAACTGAGTTCCCTCATCAGTGAGCTTAAAATTTGAATTGAACACACTCATTGGTATGTGGGTTGTTTGTCCCCCTTTGCTTACTGGAATGGTCTTGAGTAAATTTGCATTTGCAACAACGCATTAAGTACAACCGTGCTGAACTTAATATAATCACCACGATGATTTCCCGAATTTCAGCAAAACCGATGAAAAGTGCTCCGCGTTTTAAACACATAACGTTTTTTTTTTTTTGGGAGGTCAGTCTATACATAGGCATATTCATATAAAATACGAACTAGACAATATTGTGCTAAAATATTGAGGAGCCCAAAACAATCCTCTGTTCCAATTTAACGATATTGCGTATTAATAATAAGTGCGCTATTTAGGTCCGAGGCTGTAAATAGAGATATCGGTCAACATGGCAGACCATGTTCGGAAAAGGTACCAAGTGATCGAATATAACTCACTGCTCCAAATGTCAGCGAAGTTGGACGATAAATGCGCTTCTTATGCGCTTTAGATTAAAAACCGGGAGATCGGTTTATATTGCAACTAAATACAATGTTTAATCTGGATCATTCGTGGAACAAATGGTCTGATATGTTAATAGTCATATGTCTATTGTTGACTCAAGGTTTTAAGTCAGAAGATCGGCTCGAGCTAGACCATATTCGACATGGATGCCATTGAGAGATCGGTTTCTATAAAGAGGTATCCAATAGGGACTTGACAACTTTTAATTTGAATTTGTGGCGCACTCTTACACTAATCACCGAACTTTTTCAATATTTTCATAATGGTAATATACACTAACAACGTCTGCAAATCATAAAAAATTACTACCGAAATTTGGAATCGGTGACTGCTTCTTTAAGAGCATTAATCATATACAGTGACAAAGCCCTTTTTTTGGCTTAATGGGATGGTCAATAAACAAAATATGCGTTATTGGTCGGATGAAAATCCACAGTGCTTCACGAATTAACACTTCATCCACAAAAAAAAATAACTGTTCGGTGATGTGGCGTCATTGAGCCTTACTTCTTCGTCGACAACGCAAATCGTCAAGTTACCGTGAATAGACAACGCTACCTCATCATGCTCACTGATTATCTTTGGCGGAAATGGAAGGAGGATATGGAACTGAAGAATATTGGTTTAAACAAGACGGTGCCACAAGCCACACAACACACGTTACAATCGATTTATTAAAGAGTAAGTGTGATGAGCGTGTTATCTCAAGAAATGACCCAATCTATTGGGCGACTCGTTCGTGCGATTTGACACCTATAGACTATTTTCTGTGAAGCTACGTCAAGTTGTTGGTCAATGACAACAACCCGACAACGACAACATGAGCTAACTTATAACGGGAAATAGAAAATGGAAACCTTTTCGTCTGAAAAGCGGTGGCCATATGAATGAATTTATTGACTGTACTTCAAGCCTGCAATTAAGTTTTTGAAATATCTCCCAAGGTTTGCGTTTTATTAAAACAAAAAGTTGTCAAATCCTTATTGGAAGCCCCGATATATGAATATGAATACATATTGTCTTACGTTATGAGATTTTACTTAACTACGAAAAAATCCTATTTCCCAAAAAAAAACTAAAACGTAACATAAGATGTACTTAAAGAGCTTTGATTTCGAACATTTTAGTATCCATCTCGACGCAAACGATATGTTTCAACATTTTGAATACCAACTGTTCTGGAGATTTAATGCTTAAATCACAATATTCCTCTCTTTTTCGTTTTAGTACCTTTTTCTTACATCGAACAACAAAATGGCTTCGACAACGGCATCAGTGGTTTTGCCCTTTAGAGTGCAATGTTTGCATATGGCATTGGACAACAGCGGCGACAACAGCAACAATTCCATTAGCAATTTGAAAACTGTGAATACTTTTGTTAAATTCCACAACAATGAGACCGCCAATGCAGAAAACAGCATTGCAACAAAATGAGGCAAATCGCTTGCAACAGCAACAACAGCATCAACAACAACAGCAATCTGTGCATCTCATACCACAAAAGCATTTACAACAGCAAAAACAACAATTGCAATTACCATTGCACGCACTAGCAAATGACACCACAACAACAGAGACAAACGCCGAGCACCTCAACGGGGACAGTAGCCTAATAACCACGGTGACATCGGCAGCATCGAACATAGACAACACAGTTGGACATAAATCAAAATTGGAGCAACGCGAATTACTTGTAGAGAATCATCTGAACAACGCCTGCTTTGCCCAAGTGCACCATCAGCAACATCAGCCGCCGCTTAATCAGCTTCAGCCTCACCAGCCACCTCCAGCTTCAGAGCTATTGCAGCATCAGCAACAATTCCATGCAAAAGCCACAGCACCCGCGTTGACCGCAACCGTATTCTACAACGACTCTTATCAGCAGCAACAACAACAACAGCCCATAGCATATCGCCCGCCCAGACCCACAACTCTGGTGCATCGCTTAAGCAACATAGATAACAATTGTTCAGGTGTAAAATTAGTTGATCTCATTAGCACCTCGCCGCCCCACCACGAGGATTCGGCATCCTTATTCAGACACTCCAGTGCAGCCGATGTGCTGCTGCACAACCAGCAAACCAACCATCTCAGCAAACCCACTTTGGTATCCCTTCACGGCCAGGAACAACGAGAGCAACATCGCTATTCCTACGTCAGCCAGTATTCGCGTTCCTCATCCAGTGACGACAGCAGTAGCCTAAGTCTAAGCACTGCGTGTGGCAGTCTACCCGGAGGAATAGGAGTGCCCTCCGGCACCAACAGTAGCCTTGCCGGTGCCCGAAATAGCTGCAGCCTCTTTAGCTCGTACAACAACACTTTCGATGATGCCGCGGAAAATTTCATCATAAATTTTCCAGCAGACACGACACCTGGCCAAACTCAAGCCACAGCACAGTCTTCGACAACTAGCAACGAAATAGTGCCACCACCACCACCAGCGCCACCCCACAGCAGCAGTGAGTTGTACAACTATTGCCTGCCACTATCCGAAACCGAGCCCTTGCTTACGAATATCGAGGCGACGGTTAAAGACAAACAGCGTTCCATATATTTGCATAAGAATAGTGCGTCGCTAATCTTTACCAAAAAGGATTTGACAGCACACAGGGTAGGAGGTGCGGCCGCAACCACGCCCACTTCGACATATCAGCAACATCTGCAATTGCAAACGAAGACCAACAATAATGGAAATGCTTCACTAGCATCGTTGCCAAACTCAGCATCCAACACTCATAGTGTCAGAGGCGCACGCCAAGCACCTTCCCTAGGACAACATTCCACTTTGCGTTCCTTCTCCGAGGAGAATCACAAACGAAAGCCCACAAAGCATTTACCCGCCACATATCATCAGCAGCATCGACGCAGTTTACAGCTTAATTACAACAATAATCTGGTGACAACATCCACTTGCGGTCTCCTGGCCAATAATAACCACCACCACAACCATTGCTGCAGCAACTCAAATAATCCAATTCGAGGCAACCCTGACTTTCAGAGCAATTCGGCTGTGCTGCACAAAACGCATAACAGCAATCAAAATTATCCAAAGCCACAACAACAGCAACAGCAACACACAACAAATCAGCAGTCGAAACTTCAGCATAGGCAACAGCCATCGCCAACACCAAATTCTGTTGGCACTCAAAACAACACCAGCAGTGCTTTGGCCAACAACACGGCTGCTGCTACACGCAAACAGTACGCGTACTCTTGGTACGCTCCGGTCTACAGTGCACTTGAGGAGGAACTAGAACACGATTCTAGGGTAAGTAAACATTTTGAAACTTTAACAACGGTGATGTCGCAAATGAATTTGTGAATGTATGTGTGAGATACTGTTTTTTTTTACCCACTCTCATGGGAGAGGCTATATGCATTTTGTTATTCCGTTTGCAACTTATCGATTTCCGGTCCTACAAAGTTTCCAAGACAAATTTAAAATGTTTCTTTGTCTGTCCGTTCATCTGTACGTCCAGACTTTGGTTCTTAAACGGACCAAATTGTAATGTTTTTCTGTATACCTATGACAGGTAGATAGAGCGATTTTGCAGTGCATATAAGACGTACCCATTAACCGATTTCGCTTAAATTTGGTACTTTGCGTAAAACAACCCCCTTCAATATCCGTGCAGAATATGTTTCAGATGCGACTATATTTGATTTTAAATACCTGCCAAGTGAACTGATCTCTTGCTTTAAAATGTGTTTTTATTTCCCGATATTCACGAAATTAAGTAGTTTTGCTTCCGTTTTAGTTTAGATCGGAGTATATTTAGATGTAACTGTTAATGAACTAAGCCGCCGACAAACGTACTGAGTTCACAAATCATGGCGAAATATAAAATGATGGGTATCCAAAGTTCGACATGTGTATTTTTATACCCTCCATCATAGGTTGGTCGGTTGGTATTGTAAATGGGCCATATCGGTCCATGTTTTGATATAGCTGCCATATAAACCGATCTTGGGTCTTGACTTCTTGAGCCTGTAGAGGGCGCAATTCTTATCCGATTGGAATGAAATTTTGCACAACCTGTTTTTTTATGATATCCAACAACTGTGCCAAGAATGGTTCAAATCGGTTCATAACCTGATATAGCTGCCATATAAACCGATCTTGGGTCTTGACTTCTTGAGCCTCTAGAGGGCGCAATTCTTATCCGATTTGAATGATTTTTTGCACGAAGTATTTTGTTATGATATCCAACAACTGCGCCCAATAAGGTATAAATCGGTCTATAACCTAATATAGCTGCCATATAAACCGATCTGGGATCTTGACTTCTTGAGCCTCTAGAGGTCGCAATTATTATCCGATTTGCCTGAAATTTTGTACGACTGATCCTCTCATGACCATCAACATACGTGTTTATTATGGTCTGAATCGGTCTATAGTCTGATACAGCTCCCATATAAATCCATCTCTCTATTTTGCTTCTTAAGCCCCCAAAGGGCGCAATTCTTATTCGAATGGGCTGACATTTTACACTGGTCTCCAACATATAATTTAATTGTGGTCCAAACCGGACCATATCTTGATATCGTTCTAACACCAGAGCAAATCTTTTCTTATATCCTTTAGCGAGGTCTTTAAAGGGAACAAGTTCGGCCGGGCCGAATCTTATATACCCTCCACCATGGATCGCATTTGTCGAGTTCTTTCCCGGTATCTCTTTTTAGACAAACAAAGGATAAAAAAAAGAACTGTGCTTATTGAATTGAATGTTGGAGACCGTAGAAGCCTATGTGTAAAATTTCAGCCAAATCGAATACGAATTTTGGCTTTTAAGGGCTCAGAAGTCAAGACCCGAGCGGTTAACCCGAAGCCTTTCGGGTCAACGAGTTAAGGGCGTGGGCAACGGACACGCATTTAACACTTCGAAACAGCGAAACAGTCGGTAAGACGAAGAAAATCCTGTGGGGAGATCCAGATTGTGAGACGACTAGGCTATTACTGAAAGGAAGTAAGCAGGTGGACAGTATTACTTTCTGTAAACATGCGACTACGTGCTCACTTATACAAAATCGGTGCGGCAAGCATAGCATAGTAGTGCAGGTGGAGAAAAATATGAGACGTTGGAGCATTTCCTATGTCATTGCCCGGCTTTCGCGGCTAACGGACTACGGTACTTAGGTGGGGATGCAATACCAGACATGAACCAACTTAGGGGAGTTATTTGGAAAACAATTGGAGATTTTGAAAGTAGCACGGAATTCCTGACTTAGATTTTTTAGGTGTATGTACATTGTCCATTGGGTCATGGGCGGTTTAATACGAGTATGTTCTTTTCAACTTAACCTAACCTCAGCTAATCTTACCAAGAGTGAACCAAACTCGGCTCGGATTGAGTGGTCTAATAGAATACTGTTCATTATTCAAGACTGTTAAACAGAATATTGGTCTATAGACAGCTATCAGTAAATATAGTACGATTGATGGATATGAAAGGGTATAATGTAACCCTGATACCAAATTCAAATCGGAAGATCCGTCTACATCGCAGCTATATCCAAATATAAACCAATTGGACCCATGTTGAACACGGATGTCGTAGAGCTTAGCACAATTCACTGTGGCAAATTTCAGAGAAATCGCATAAAAAATTAGCCTTTTATGGTCTAAAATCTTAAATCGGGAAATGGGTATATGTGGTAGCTATCTTATATATAAAAATCAATTTGTGTATTTTGTAGGTTTGTTTGTTTGTTTGTATGTTTGTGTGTTCCTTATAGACTCAGAAACGGCTGAACCAATTTTCTTGAAATTTTCACTGATGGTGCATAATGACCCCGTGGTGAAAATAGGGTGCTACATTTTTTGATATGTAAAGGGGGGGGGGCGGTCCCTCCCCTTTATCCTAATTTTCAGAAACGCCAGATCTCGGAGATGGGTGGTGCGATTTAAGCGAAATTTTGTGTGCTCTCATATAGTGCCCTAAAAATAAAAATGTTGTACCCAAATTTCGGATGGGGTACCTAGGGGGGCTGTCCCACCCTAAAGCCTTCCAAACATATATGTAGACCAATCACGACAATATGGGATTCAAATGAAAGTTATTTAGGATAAGAAAACGCATCTGATATCGAATTGTCGGACCAAGTGTTAGGGGGACCCCAACCCCCAAATCACCCCTAAATCGGACATATTTACCGACCATGGCAATATGGGACTCATATGAAAGGTATTTACGAGTAGAATACGAATCTAATATCCAAATGTGGGACCACGTTTCTGGGGGTCCACCCATTCCCCAAAACACCCCCCAAACAGGACTTATTTACTGACCATGGGAATATGGGGCTTAAATAAAAGGTATTTGAGTGTAGAATTCGAATCTGATATCCAAATATGGGACCAAGTGTTTGGGAGGCCGCCTCTCCCCAAAAACATCCCCCAAAGAGGACAAATTTACGACCATAGCAATATGGGACTCAAATGAAAGGTCTTTGGAAGTATAGCACGAATCTAATATCAATATTCGGGAAAAGTGTCTATGGGGCCACTCCACCCCTACAACACCACCCAAATAGTAAGTATTTTCTGACTATTGCAATATGAGGCTCAAATAAGAGGGTTTTTAGAGTAGAACACGAATCCGATATATATTTTCAAGGCCAACTCACAGAGTGGCCGCCCATACCTCAAAACACCCCCCAAGCCGGTCATGTTTGCCGACTATGGAAATATGGGGCTCGAACTAAAGGTATTTGCTAGTGGTCCAAGCATCTGATATCAACATTAAGGCCCAACTGCCTAGCGGACGTCCCACCACCATAACAACCCCCAAATAGTACGTATTAGCTCACCACGACAATTTGGGTCTTAAAGAGAGTGGAACTAAATATTCATAGTTTTTAGGGCCAATACCCCAAACCGGACATATATGCTGACTTTTGCAATAAGGAGTTAAAATGAGATTAGAAAACAAATTTGATATCCAATTTTGAGGGCAATGGCAATATGGGGTTCAAATAAATGATATTTGGTTGCCCAAAAAGTAATTGCGGATTTTTGAAAAGAAAGTAAATGCATTTTTAATAAAACTTAGAATGAACTTTAATCAAATATACTTTTTTTACACTTTTTTTCTAAAGCAAGCTAAAAGTAACAGCTGATAACTGACAGAAGAAAGAATGCAATTACAGAGTCACAAGCTGTGAAAAAATTTGTCAACGCCGACTATAGAAAAACCGCAATTACTTTTTGGGGCAACCCAATATATAGATATATGAGAATAAAGCACGTTGATGATATATTTTCCGGGCTTGGGGATTTTTCAAACCCTAAAACATCCCAAAATCGGGCATATTTACCGACCATGTCAATTTGGAGCTTAAATAAGAGGTGTTGGGGGGTAGAGCAAATATTCATACCCACTTTCGGGACCAATTTTCTGGGGGTCTACCCCTTTCCCAAAATACCCCACAAACAGCAATTTTTTGCTCATCATCGAAATATGGGGAGTAGAATACGAATTTGATATGCAAATGTAGGACCATGTATTTGGGGCACCACCCCTTCGCCAAAACACCCCTTAATGGGTAAAAATTTTTCGACCATGCCAATATGTGGCTGAAATGAAAGGTATTTGAGATTAGAAAACGAATTTGATAATCAATTTGATAAATGGTATTTGAAAGAAGAGCACGATGCTGATATTTTTTCAGGGCCAAGTGTCTGGTGGACCACCTCACCCCCGAAAACACCCTTAAATCAGAGGACCAAAAATATACGTACATACTTTATAGGGTCGGAAATGGATATTTCCCCCATCCTTTAGTGGTGGGTATAACAAGTAAAATCGCGTTTAATACGACTGGGCAGAGTCTTATACATTTTTTACTACCGATTGAATTTTACAAGCTCTTTGAATAACCTTTTCACTTACATAGAAACTGTATTAAGTTATGACCTTATATCGACCGTATTTATCATGACTGCGAAGTCATAAAAAACACCACATTAAAAACTTTTGCCAAATCGGATAAAAATTGCGTCCTCTTGAACCTGAAGAAGCAAAATCGGGCGAACATTTCATATGAAAGTTTTATCAAGTTATGGACCGATTTCTACCATACTTGCTGGATGCCATTATATGTTCAAATTCGATTAAAATTGAGCCTTTAAGAGGCTCAAGTAGTATAATCGGGAGTTTGGTGTATATCGGAGGTATATTTAAACATGAACCGATTAAAGTATTTCTGCAAAATTTCGAGCGTCTAGCTTTGCTCGTTCAAAAAATAGCGTGCTTTCGACCGACGGACGGACCGACCGACGGACGGACCGACCGACGGACGGACCGACCGACGGATGGACCGACAGACGGAAGGCGGACAGACATGGCTATATCGACCTAAAATGTCATGACGATCTAAAATATATAGATGTTATGGCGTCCTAGACTAATATTTCGAAGTATTACAAACGGAGTGAAGAAGTTAGTATACCCCCATTCTATGGTGGAGGTTATCAAAATAACCCTCCCTTAAAATTCGAATTTTGTCTAACAACAATACCATTTTTATGTTGTCGAAGTAATGCAATTGACTTATTTCTCTCTTTGTAGGATTCCTCTCCAATCCACAATCTGGCCACCGCAAAGAAGCAAAACATTCATCAATATCATCATCATCATCGTACTCTTGATCTCAATTCATCTTTGTCAGCGGCTGCCAGCGATACAGAACGTGAGGCCTTGTTAGAAACCCGCAACAACATCAACATTCAGGCCCATTTCGGGGGCTCAGTGGTCAATCCACTTAAGAGAGACGCTATTACCAAACAGCTTACCTCCTCCAAATTAGCACTACAGCACTCACGAAACTCATCGGCCAAAGGAAGTCTACAGACAGTCAAAGGATTCGGTCTAAACGGTAGCAGTGGTGGCAGTGGCGGCGGCGGCGGTGGAGATATTGCAGCCGTTGAAAGTTTTAACAGTTATGACTTGGAGGGCCCTCATGCGGGCTCCTTGGCACTTGCAGGGGGCCCTCAGCCTAGACATAGACGATTCGGTAACTTTCTCAAGTCTTTGATGGGTCTGCGACCTTCAGCCACACAGAAAAATGCTGGCGACCCTTTACCACCGCCCAACGGAGCCGGACTGGGCGAGACGGAAAGAGGAAACGTTTCACATATACCCTCCTCCCCAGAGATCACAATAACTCGCACACCCTCGGAACAAAATATGGTTGTTATGCGCGATCCCAGCGGGCGCCAACCCCTCGACTACAATGTGGTCTATAGCAGCCGGGAAAAGTTGGCCAATGGCCGTGGCGATCAGAGGCCCATACAAAGCGGAGGCAGTACCTCTTCGTTGAATGTGATGCAACAGAAATTGTGGAACATCATGCGACGAGAGGGTAGTGCAATAAGCCTGCATCAGGAGAAATCCCAATCTATTGTGCACTACACGGGCTTGAGGAAATGTGAGACGGTTATAGCCTTAACGCGGCAAAATAGTTCGCCTTGTTCACCGACCCTGTTGGCAGGAGCGGGTTGTGCTGGCGACGGCTCAGCTGGCATGGCCGGCTATTCGCAGCAGCACAACGGCAGTGGCGTCTTCAGTGCCAATGGCGTTGAACAAATACGTCCATTAAATCGACTGAGGAATAGTGTTTCCAGCATGAACAACACTTGCTCAAGATGTTCCAGTCTTCTCTCACTGGCCGCCTCCACTTCTAGGTATTCGCTGAACAGTGCTATGGCAAATCCACATCCGCATCATCAGCACCAGCACCAGCAGTATCACCAGCCGATTGCGACAATGTCGACGACTCACTTTTCACAATACCAACGCAATCCTAGTAACGTAAGCAGTAGTAATCTAAGTAGTACCTATGGCCACAGTCGAGATGGTTCCATTGAGGCCGGTGGCCTCCAGTTTGCTGTGCAATGCAACAATCGAGCCATGTCGTTTTCCAACACCTCGGGAGCCGCGGCGTCTTCGCATCGCATCTCCAATGGCTCAGTTGGCAGTAGAACACCATCGATAACCTCACCCACCACCACCATAACCGCATCCGCAATAAAGTCCATGCCGCCGCCACCCACCGAAAACTCATTGGCACCACCACCACCACCTCCACCAATTACTTCGCACGCGTCACTACTTGTACCCCTGGCAACCAGAGAAGATGCCAGCTTTCCCATGGAGAAGACATTGCCGACTCCCCTCACGGCCATTTCACCACACTTTAGAATGCAAACAATGAAAGAGGAAACGACAAACGTTGCCAACATCAATGGTCACAATGATACTCCGCCTGCTGGCGGTGTGATTGATGTTGTGGCCAACAACAGGACTTCCACCACAAACGTAACACCATCGGCTTCTAACAATGCAGTGCTGGCCATCGCAGCAGCACCGTCATCATCGTCACCCACAAAGGAATCCATAACGCCAACAATATTGCAATGCCCCACTCTGGGCCGCATTCCTGACTCCACCACCACGACCACCTCATCTCGTCCCTTCGAGTTGTTCACCTGTAAGCTTTGTCTCATCGATGTCGAGGATGCCAGCAACTCAACGGTATTGCATCAATGCGGCTGTCAATTCTGTACCGAGGTAAGTTTGTGATGCCCTTGTTTCCATTTTCTCAACGGAATTCCATTCGACTTTAATGATATTGGCGAAGCAAAGCAAGAATAGAGAGTGTTTTGCTCCAAAGTATTCATGTACACGGGCTCTGTGTTCCTTCCTATGGACACGGAACACACAAATCTTTGGCTGCACAGCAAACAGCAAAGTTTAACGTTAAGGTGACCATTCGTGTTTTCCTTTTTTTTTCTTCTTTATTCGATTTCTGCTTCTATTTCTCTCAGTGCATTGCATCCGTTCTGAAAATTCAATTCCACATAACTGGGTAGTTGCGAGTGCGGATGTTCTCATGGATACGGGGGAGGGGCAGGAAGAAATTCTGTTTATTTAGTTTTCGTTGAATGGATTTATTTGAAAACACGACTCAAATTGAATTTATGGTAAACTTGCCGGTTTTGCTTACACAAAAGGATAGCAGATGTCGATGGTTGCTTTTGTCGGTTTCATAAAGAGCAAGGTAAATCAATTGCTAGGCAATCACCATGAAAATATGTACGTGGAGATCCATTTTAAATGCTTACCAACAAACATGAACACAAAGTCCCCAAAGAAGCGGAGCTGGTATGGATTTTAGTGAATTTGGTTTTGGAGTTCTGAAAAAGATAATCAAGTAAGGGGTTTGATGAAATAAAAACTCAAAGGCATTGCAAGCGTCGATGTCATAAACGCAGTAGGAGCTCTGGGTGAATACTTAGCCATTCTCACGCTAGTGGGTTTCGTAGATTTCTCATCGAAGGGCAGCAGATGCTTTGCAGTGGAAGATTAGATTTTGTTTGTTTAAAATTTCAGCGTAAATTTCAATGTGTGCTGTCCGATACAAGTTTAATCTTACTGATAAGGGGCCTCCTTTTTATTGCCGAGTTCTAACGGCTCGCAATGGCTTCACACACTTCCAAAACACTTTTTCATTAGCCATCGGGAATCTGAAGCGCTCATTTGGTATTTTAAATAAGCACCGGACATTTGGAGAATTTTTGACTAGTACTATCGATCGTTTAATTTGAGTGCTACATTATACCGTTGGACACACATGTCAGTTACTCAGTTACGGGCTTTATGTGAGTATGAGTGGCCCGCAAGCACTTGGGCCCAAATTTGGATATCAGTTTCTAATCCTAAAGATATTTTATTTAAATCCAATATCGTCCCAATCATCCTACTTCCGTTTTGTAAGGCCTCATACACTTGGCCCCAAGTTTGGATATCAAATTCATACTCTACTGCCGAAGACCTTTCGTTTGATAATCCATGTCGTCATTATTTTGCCAGTTTGGGACAGATAAATCGGTTGAATCATGTTTAGGTCTTTGATATCAAAATTTCGGGGAAAATGAATAATATGTTAGGCTTAAGGGCATGTGACTAACAATCTCGGTTGCTAGTCACCTTAGGTCCTTTATGTTCGCCCTAGAAGAAGTTAGAAGAGTGAAAGCGAAGGAAGGAGAATCACAGATCAGAGATACACCATATCACGGTTCAAGACAGATTAAACGACAGATAAATGAAACTATCGCACAAGACAAAAAAAAAGTAAAAGGGAGAAACTCTTACTTATGGGAGCGTCGTCCATTCAACCAGGTTAAGTCTCTACAGAAATTCAGAATGACAAGAGGACTAAGTATCTGGAGGTAATCCAAGCGCATAGAGAGGTGTTCACCAATTACTGTATTACGGGGCAGTAACACAAAAGATGATCGACCTTCTTCAACTACTCCTTGTCACCGTTGCACTGAACTGCCAGGACTTCTATCGGCACTCCGAGGTCATTCTTCCTCAGCCCCCCAAGAAAAGTGTCTTCCTGTTTCCAAAAAAAACTCGGTCACATGCCCTTTGAAAACACACAGCACCAATCAACGCTTTTTTCGCGCTGTCACCGTAGAAAACGTACAACCTACAAAGAAACCCAGAGTAGCTGCAATCGTAGTCGCGGACAATTAGCAGCTTCCAGTGGAGAGTCTCAGTGAGAGGTCGGGCGGCAATGTCTCTTGCTTAAATACTAAGTGCCTGTGGAACTCGATATAACTAGGCGAGCTATTGGCGCGTTAAAATAATCAATCTCCACGACGTTGCCGCAACGATCGGTCCTATGTGTGCAACCTTGGTCAACTATGCAAGCTTGACGAGGATCGCTACCTAAACATACAAATATGTGGTTACATCAAAAACAACAACAGCAAGCTTGCACAGGGCTCCACAGCGATTCATTCGTGGCCGGATCTCCGGCCACCTCGTTCCCCGCCACTCCTTGGTGGCCCATGACCCATCAATGCTTGACAGCCTTCTGAACCGCCTGACTGTCCATGTATATCTTGACTGTGCGATCGGACAACCGCTCCCGCAAGAAAATAGAATCCATTGCCTTCAGGATAACTAAGAGCGACGCTACACCCATCCACAAACCTATGATTTCAAGGAATTTAAAGATTACTCCAGCCCCAGTGCCCCTATTCAATTCAGATTAATGCGTGTATACAGAAGGTCCTGTAAAAAGCGGTGTACCCGCAGCGAGAGATCCGTCTTTGGGGAAAACGACACATAATTGCAGAATCAAAAAAAAATTATTAGTAAACAAATAAAATCGCGTTAAGTTCGGCCGGGCAGAATCTTCTATTGGAGAACAACTACGAGCCACATATAAGTGCACACGATAGACATGAAGCGAATGGCACGCTCACACAATCGTTGTTGACGCTTACGGCTCTTAACGACCAAAACATAAAATGCTTCTTTAAAATTTCTTGAGCTATTATAAGTGTTTTGCTGATGACCACCATGCACTCTGCTAAAAATTTATACAAAATAAATTTAGATGAAGGGCATAACTTTATGCTACATACCAAACTTCTGTCAAACCAGCAAATATTAAAGCTTCTAGGAACCGAAAAAGGATGATCGAGGTACCGTTTCACATGGAAGCTATGTCAGGTCATACTGATTTGGACCGTATTAGGCACAGTTGTTGGAAGTCATTGCAGAACACCGCATGCAAAATTTCAGCCAAATGGAACAAAAATTGCGGACTGAAGAAGTCAAATCGGGAAATCGGTATATATTGGAGCTATATCAGGTTATAGACCGATTTAAACCAGCCGCATACAAAATTGCGGCTTGTAAGGGCTTAAGAAGTCAAATCGGAAGCTATATCAAGTTATAGACCGATTTGGACCGTAATTGACACAGTTGTTGAAAGTCGAAACAGATCCCTGCAGGCAAAATTTCAGCCAAATTGGAAAAATTGCTGTTTATATGGGAGCTACATCAGGTTCGGACTGAACTTGACACAGTTGTTGGAAGCCATAACAAAACACTATATTAAGAAGTCAGCCGGAACCTATATGGTTCCGCCATCGACCTACGTCAATATTTAGAATCTGTGCAAAATTCAAGCGGTTATCTTTACAACTTCGTCTGCAATCGTGATTTCGACAGACGGACGGACGGACATTGCTAGATCGACCCAGAACGTTGAGACGATCAAGAATATATATACTTTATGGGGTCTTAGACGAATATTTCGCGGTGTTACGGTCCTATGGTGGTGCGTATAAAAATGGAAGACAGACAGCACGTACGTCACTGATAAAAGCAACTCTCATCCAAAAATAAAAAAGCAAATGTAAAAAAACAACGGAATATATCTATGCCGCTCAACAACACTGATGTCTCATTCCTCTGCTTGCTTCGGCTTCATATGACACTCATCAGAGTGTTGCTCAAGTGCAAACAAAACGCAATATCCGTCGACCGAATCTCTCACTCTATTATACATGTGCGTGTGTTTCTAGCTAACTTTGTATTTATGTGTCATGCGCAACAGACATTTGCTTTGGCCAAAGTGGCTATTGAGTGCGAATTTTTGGGTCTCATGGAGTTCTCTGATCTATGTACCCTCTACCATTGACCGCATTTGACTCATTCTTTATGTGATATTTCAAATATATAGGAGATAGTTCTACAGATACGGATAGACCATACTTGTCATTACTATAGGAAGTCAAAAAAATTGGGAGCTATATCTAAATCTGAACCGATTTTAATGAAGCCTTGCAGGTATATTAAGATTAAATCTGAACCGATTTTACCAAAATCAATAGCGTTCGTCCTTGAGACAAAAAAGTGACATGTTAAAAATTTCGTGACGATTGGATAACAAATACGACCTGTACCTTGATTACAAGAATACATGGACTCAGGGACGGAACGACGGACATGACTAAATCTAATCAGAAAGAGTCTATCGTTGTACTTATCAATGGATCTAGTTCTTGTCCTTCTTAGCGTTGCAAACAAATGTATGCGCATTTGTCGCCAAAAATGCAACATTTTTTCTACATCCTCTTCAGCAAATTTTAAACCCTGTGTTTGTTGTGAAGATTCAACATTTGCAATTTGTTTAAATCGATTTACAAAATATGATTATAATATGATCTTGAAAAGTAGTACGAAAAACACAACACATAGAAACTAAAGTGGAAAACCAACCAAAAATTCTGCAAGAGTTTATTGAAAACCCTTTATGACCACAAGTCAACGTCAAAGAGAAAGTTCCGGCGCCCAGCATAAACAAAATGAAAGTATATTTATTCATTTTCTGGCTACGTCGGTCCCTACCATATAAACCGATCTCCCGATTAGTCATCCACGGTGTAGGGTCTTTACCTGATTTGGTAGAAATTTCATATGTAAAGATACACGCGTCCTTCTTACTTTACTTTAATTGGCTATGACTAAATATTTGTTCCACTAGCCGAACGTAGAATGGCATTCCAAGCGCCTCGATCTTCTGCGCTCATTCTAAAATCTCTGACACCAAGTTTCGAGGTGTCTCCCACAAATTGATCTTTCAATCGGGCTTCCCGGTTTGCGTACACTATCGTGTTTGCCTTCAAAAGACATCTTTACTGGAGCTTCTTCATCCATTCTGACAACATGACCTAGCCAACGCAGCCGTTGTATTTTGAAACGTGTAACTACGCTATCGTCGTAATACAGCTCGTACAACTCGTGGTCCATACGTCGCCTATATTCTGCATTAACGCAAACTGGTCCATATATTTTACGAAGAACCTTTCTCTCAAATACTCCAAGCACTGCTTCATCTGCTTTCACAAGTACCCATGCTTCAGAACCATATAACAACACGGGTTGTATCAGTGTCTTGTATAGTGTAATCTTCGTCTGTCGTGACGTGGCCTTGTTTCTAATCTGCTTACTTAGTCCAAAGAAACATCTTTTTGCCAGTATTATTCTTCGCTTAATCTCAAAACTGGTGTTATTCACTGACTCTCTTTCGATCGATTATTTCAAAGGCTGCAGTTACTCCTTCCGGTGACCGACCTATGATATCGATGTCGTCGGCATAAGCTAGTAGCATTTGTTCTCTTGTGTTTCGTGTGCCATATCCAGCACATCTGCATTTCGTATAATCTTCTTCAGTAGGATATTAAAGAGATCACACGATAGGCTGTCTCCTTGTCTGAAACCTCGTCTGAAACCTGGTTCGGAGAGATTCTTTCCTATTCTTACTGAGGAACTCGTATCAGCAAGTTTCATCCTGCAGAGTCTTATTAATTTTGCAGGGATACCAAACTCAGAAATGGCTTGAAATACCTTTGAACGTAATGGAGTATCGAAGGCAGCTTTGTAGTCAACAAAAAGATGATTGGTGTTGATTTGTCCTTCTCGGGTCTTTTCCAGGATTTGGCGCAGTGTAAATATCTGCTCCTGGGTGGATTTACCAGGTCTAAAGCCGCATTTATAGGGCCCAATTATCTCATTGACTTTAGGTTTTAATCTTTCACACAACACGCTCGAGAGTATCTTGTATGCGATGGGGAGGAGACTTATTCCTCTGTAGTTGGCACATCCCGTCTTGTCTCCTTTCTTGTGTACGGGACATAGTATGCTGAGGTTCCAATCATCGGGTATGCGTTCTTCTAGCCAGATTGCGCAGATAAGCTGATACATACGCCTTATCAGCGTGTCGACTCCGGTCTTAAATAGTTCAGCGGGTAACCCGTCGACTCCTGCTGCCTTGTTGTTCTTTAGTCAGGTCACTGCTACTTGGACGTCATTCTGACTAGGAGGTAAACATTCTATACAATCATCAGGGATTGGTGTCCTTCAACTAAGTTAATTTGTGTAAATTTGTACCGGAATCCATGGTGGTGGGTTGCCAAGATTCGATTGTTTCATGTTTTTACTTTTTATATACAATTTGACTTCATTGGATGCCTTGGGAAGAAATTTGAAAATCTATTGGTTCTTTAAATTTGAATACTTCAAAAATGTTTTCTGAAAATCTTCAAGCGATTAGCTGTATTTACCTACTCGTACATGTCGCATGTGTGCTGAATTCCCACCTGTTTCTCCCTAAGGGTTCTGGTTTAAGGAATTTTTTTTTTCGGATTTTTGGAAACACGATTTGGTTTATTTAGCACTTAACGCTGTCAAACCATACAAACAAGTACTCTGAGAGACTTCTTAGTCCCTTGAATTTGTTTGTACACATTTTTGTCCATTTAAAGTGCTATCTGACAGCCTGTTTACTGCTGTGATTTCAACTAAGCAATTCTCCAACAAAACCAAAAATGTCATGCGTCACTCAGTCAATGAGTCTTTTGCTCCAACGGCCACATATGAGGCACAGCTGCATAAGCAGATGATGTGGACCCATACCTACGTTGGTATGACAGATGTACATCGAGGTTGTTTTGTATCACAAATCCTGTGATATGAACACTGAACGTGTCTAGTTTACTAAAATAACAACCAACAATCATGATTTTTGTTAGTTGTCAGCATTTTGTGTCATTGCTGGCATTTTAGTGAATTTTATGTTCCACTTCCTTTTTTGGGATATCTGCAAAGGAGATATTGTTGCTGGATATGGATGGATGAATGTAAGGGATTGCTTGCCTCTGACATGTTTTCCACATGCATCGTCCATTTCCGCTGATGGAAATATTGAAGCCTACGTAGTCGTAGGTCTCCTTGTGAAGGATTTATTTGCAAAGCTCTTTGAAATTGACATATCTTTGCAAATAGTCACACATACACACACAAACTGTCTCTTCCAACAGCATGAAAAGCCATATTAATTGTTAGTTCCACATTGACGGACTGATGTGCATGAGTGACGTGTGCCTGTCTTTGTGTGTTTATTAAATGCTAGAAGTACGTACTCTCAAATTCTAAAGGAATAAAAAAAAACTGTGATCCTTTATGGAAAAATTGAACCTGCAGAACATCTCCCAAATTGCAACAAATACCTTTTCAAATCTTTTTATGGACTTACCTCTCCTTTGCCGTATACCCATTTGCATTTAAAATATTGCCTACTATATTAAGATTTACAGAATTGGGAAGGAAGTGAAATATATATATTTAGTAAATTGGCCCCATCCCATCATCTTTTTGTGAAAGATTTTGGTATGCATTAAAATGCCTCACAGCTGAGCGGTTCACTCTTGCCTTTGGGAATTTTTTTGTTCTCAAGAAACGGAACAATAAACTTATTTTGAAGAAAAATTTAAAAATTTAACTTGAAAATGTGATTTAAAAAGAGGAAAATTACATCCATATATTTAAAGAAAAAATATTTTCTATAACAACGAAATAACTGCTAAACAGTTTGCCTGTAGAGAAATTTTTTTAGGAAAAGTTCTACTAAAGTAAGGAAACGAATTGCATGAACATTTTTTCTACAATTTTGTCTTGACGCCCGCAGTATCGGTAGTGACTGCATGATCATATAGAATGGTCCCTTAACCTCACAGATGGAATATTTCCAGCGTTACTACAGAAAGAGGCAGACCATCCGGCGCCTCGTCTGGCCAAAATTTTCACAGCGTGCTAGGACTTTCATATACTCCAAAAGCCTGGCAGGAGGCAAGGGTTGTGTTTATACCCAAGCCCGCCAAAGCAAGTTATGCGACACCAAAGGCCTACAGACCCATAAGCCTTACGTCCTTTCTACTCAAAACCATGGGACGTATTGTGGACACCATGATAAAGAGTAGGACATCCAGCGAACTGCTCAAATACAGACAGCATGCCTATGTCATGGGAAGGTCGGTGGAGACTGCCCTGCACGAGGTTGTGCATAAAATAGAAGAATCCTTCGATGCCAAAACGTACACACTGGCGGTATGCATTAACATCGAGGGGGCTTTTAACAATGTGCGGAGCGACACACTGATTCAATCCTTAGACCAGTACCGAGTGGACCCGGTCCTTAGAGACTGGATAAACCATATGCTAAGGAACAAGTGGATAAATTGTGTATCCCATGGCATAAATATAAGGGAGAAAGTGGCACAGGGCACGCCACGGGGGAACACTTTATCGCCACTCCATAAATGACCTATTACGGATGCTGACTGAGGAGGGATTGAACCCGTCTGATACGCCGACGATGTAAAAATACTTCTACGAGGTAAGGATCCGAACGAGCTATGCAGAAGGGCCGAAAGGATCTTGCATATGGCATATGACTGGGCTAGACCCAGAGGTCTCAATGTTAACCCAGAGAAACAGAAATATGCCTGTTCACGAGGAAGACGAAGGTGGGCCGATTTAACGCAACACATTTCCTCAATAAGACGATTGCGATATCTGACAAGGTGTGATCTTGAACAGGCAACTGAATTGGAAGTGTCACATTCAGAAGCGTACTGAGAAGGCTCACAGGAGAGTGATTAGACCAATACTTACTGACGCCTCAGTAGTTTGGTGGACTGCTATGGAGAAAAAGTCTAACATAAGGACCATACAACAGGTTCGGAGAAAATATTGTCTTGGCATAGGCGAAGCGATGAGGATCACGCTCTTTGGGGTACTGAAGACTATTCTAGATATCCGACCCATTGACATACAGATTAAGTGTGAGGCAGCCACTGCGGCTTTTAGACTTATGGCGATGGGAGAATGGTTTGAGGATGGGAGCAGCTCATACCATCGCGGTATAATCGAGTCGACGATAGGAAACCTGGAAGGAAGGGAAGAGGTTTCCGATCGAATACCTGACATGAACCTTGCAGTCGAGTGCGAGGCCCTGCTGCCATCGGCACTGTCTTGGATTGACGGAACCCTAGTATTGCCATCTGGAAGATCATGTTACACGGATGGATCAAAGATAGAGGACAGAGTGGGTCTGGGGGTTTACATTGAGAACCCAGGGACTGAGATCTGTTTTAGACTGCCTGACCATAATACGGTCCTGCAGGCGCAGATCCGGGCGATCACGGAATGCGTGAAGTGGTGTGGTGCTAACGTGCGAACGTCGAGTGTGAGCCTCTTTACCAGCAGTAAAATTGCCATAAGGGCAATAACAATCAGGACGATAAGGTCACGAATAGTCTTGCAGTGTAAGAAGGAGATTAATGCCTTCTCTAAGGATGGCAAAATCCGCATCGTTTGGGTGCCGGGCCATAACGGAGTAAGGGGAAATGAAAGGGCAGACGATTTGGCAGTGAAGGTCAGAGGTCTGCCGTCATTAAACTTGGTTAACCCGACGAATGCGCATGCAAAATTGTGGAAACGGTCGGTAGGACGGCAAAAATCTAATGGAGGGATCCAGATCGTGAGAAGACGAGGCTATTACTGAAAGGATACAAAAAGGAGTTTCCCGGGAAATATATATGAACGAGTAGCTCCAGCATTGCCTCACTAGATATTATCCATACATTCTCTGATTTCTAAATGTATCCTGCCGTAATAGACACAAATCTTCACATGTATAAACCAGCGTTTCCTCACTAGACATTGTCCATATAAGAAAAAAATCATTTGATATAAAGGAAATTTTCGCCAAGATAACATCGTTTCTGAACAATTGGACTTTGATTATGATAAAAGTGTATGTGTTTTTGGAAATTTGTGACAAATATAAAGTTATTTGCCTCTTTAACGCAAACGTTAAAAATGGATTATGCATATTGAAAAAGATGCCAATTTCAATTTAATATTGTAACATAATTCAAACTCAATTTTTTTGCGAATTATAAGCATATCTCAGTTGGTAATTCAAACTCTTTCACAGAATATTTGCATTTATTTCTATATTATGATACACAATTTTATTAAAAGCCTTCTATTTTCGCAGAACCCATTATGGTTTTGAATTGTGGGCTACTGCATTCATTATGCTATAAATAAAACAAAAAAAAATGTTGTTGTTTTCGCACATTTAAATACCTACTTTGTGATGGATGTTTCTTTATTGCATAAATGTTACCAAACAGAAATTCTTGTTGTGTTCCCTTGTACCTGGCGGCCATTTGTGTATTGCTCTAATGATTTTTGTCATTGGACATACCAGCATTTTTGTACCGAAACTTTAAAAATTACCATTCGAACTCGTCCGAGCAACTCAATGAACTGACTGTTCTTTGCTCAGTCAAAACAAAAAGGGAAAAAATATTGTGTGTGAGAGGGTGTTTTTACCAGTGACGAGCACTCAATTGCAATTATTTGCAAGCCTATGGATCTGCTTGGGATGATTTTCTTGTGTACGTACAAGGCTTTCGCCTTGTTGAAGAATTTTCTGCGGCCCTTCCTTTGACCAACCAGTTCTGGGGCCCACCATGGCGGTCTCTGTTTGCCCCTTGGCTGAGACTGGGACATGCTGACATAAGCGAGTCATTCAAGGCGTTCGTGATCCGCTCGACCATTATATCTATAGCCTCCGCAGTTTCCACTTCCTTTTCTGGTCTAGAAGGGATAGTCATGCAGAATGTGTGCCAAAATATATCTCAATCCTCCTTTCTTCTGTTTAGCCGAGAGACTACTTCTGTAGTATTTTTGCCAAGGCTGAAACTAATATAACGATGACCGGAGAAGCTATGGTTACACAACACCTCCCAGTCACATATCCTTCTGTTTATATCATCCGATACAAAGGTGACATCTAGTACCTCCTGCCTGTTCCTGGCAATAAAGATTGGTTTATCCCCTTTATTTGAAATCGCCAGATTGCAACTTACAATAATCAATAAGCAGCTCACCCCTTTCGATGGCATCCGAACTTCCCCATATCTGGTAATGTGCATTGGCATCACTTCCTGCAATGAGGCTCTTTTTCCCTGCAGAAGCGGCTTCAACCAGCAACTTTGTATCGTGTGCCATATATAGGGAAGCCAGCCAGTCATGAGACCTATTTATTACAAGGCTGCTTACTACTGAATCTTCAGTGCTCAGCGACGGAAGAAGAAAAACATTTAGTCTACTCTTTGCACGAAATCAGGCTTTGTGTCTCCCATTCCCCGTACCCTTGAAAAATATCCAAGAATTCTTAGTCCATGAACCATTCCTCCGCACACCCATGGTACCTGAACAAGAACCATGTCAAATCCTCCTGTCTTCAGAAGCAGTGCCGCGAGAGCATAAGGCATGTTGCGTAGCCACAAGCGAGCGACCTTTAGAAAAGAAGCTCTCGGCGGCGAATGCTTCCATGCTTCCTAGTTTAGAGCATGATGGCAACTGACTAGAGAGAGAGAAACGTCCTTGGGGATTTCCCACTCTTGATGCGCCCACTCTCGACCACCTTCCCCGTCCAACTCATCGCTCGGGAGTTTTTCAAACCAATAATTTTCTCTGTGGCACCCCGTATTAACTTTATGTGATTCTACATTTTGTTCAACAATTTCCAAACCAAAACAAAAAAATGAAAAATTTTGCATTTTAAGGTGCTTGAAACATGATATTTTCTAAGCCATTGAATGCCCATGAAGAACGCTTTAGTATGATGATTTGTGAGATTGAATTATTCTACAATATTTGTTTTCATGTTGTTTGCCAAGAATCGACAAACCTAAGTGTTGTGTGGTAACATTGAATTACTCAGTCCTTAACAATGTCAAACATTTCATCCAAAGCACTTTTTCAGGTTCTAAGTTTACACAGACCATCATGTGTTCAGTATTCAATAAACGAGAACTCCTGCTTCCTGCGAAATACATATAAATCTTTCAATTTGCATGTAGTTGTGGATGTACAAATACAATTGCCAAGTGTTTTTAGGAATATTTACTGTTACATAACATAGACATTAAATACAGCAAAACAATGGTTTCTCCCATTGGGACTTTTGATAATTTTCAATATTTCTTTATATACCCTTTGTGTAGTTAAATTGAAATTTAGATTCAATTGAAGTTTAGATTGAATTGAATAAACAATCGTTTATTAAATATAAACCAGTTAATGCCTTTGGAAATAAAAACTAGTAAAAAGGCATTAAGTTCGGCCGGGCCGAACTTTGGACACCCACCACCTCGGCTATATATGTAAATTCCCTTTTGTCACAATCCGGTGAAAATTAGATAACTTATGCACTCAAAATCGGCACGGACATTGAGTGGTCAAATAAATGTAAGTCACTGTTCAATTTGGTCTTTGTAGCAGCTGTATACAAATATAAACCGATCTGACTATATCTAAATATTGTCCGATCAGAACCATATTTTTATCGGATGTTGGAAGGCCTAAAACTTCTCTCTTATGTTAGCTATATCTGAAGAGAGTCCTATCTGAACCATATTTGGGTGGGATGTCGGGACCCTTTACCGGCAGATCGGTCTATATAGCAGCTTTATCTAAATATGGTCTGATTTGACCCGTTCAAGAACTTAACCAGCTTGCATCAAAAGACGTATCTGTATATATTATAACAGACGGACGGACAGACGTTTAGACCGACAGACACACGGACTTCGTCAAATCGTCTTAGAATTTTACGACGATCCAAAATATTGGGTTGCCCAAAAAGTAATTGCGGATTTTTTAAAAGAAAGTAAATGCATTTTTAATTAAACTTAGAATGAACTTTAATCTAATATACTTTTTTTCTAAAGCAAGCTAAAAGTAACAGCTGATAACTGACAGAAGAAAGAATGCAATTACAGAGTCACAAGCTGTGAAAAAATTTGTCAACGCCGACTATATGAAAAATCCGCAATTACTTTTTGGGCAACCCAATATATATACTTTGTAGGGTCGAAAATTGATATTTCCATGTGTTGCAAACGGAATGACTATATGAATATACCCCCTATCCTACGGTGTGTAAAACGGGTATAAAAACAAACAGTAAAAAATTTGCCGTGTGCGGATATTAATCCGCCCCATGCCACTATGGACATACACCTAAGCCAGTAATTGGCTTTTTGTGCGCTCTAAAAACTAACAAAAGTAACTTAGAAAAAGAAAATCTAATTTAGGAATCCCTTGCTACTTACAAAATCCTTAATAGTTTTCCTTGCCACGCCCCTATGATGGTTCATGTCAGTTATTGTATCCCCAACTAAGTGCCGGCATCTGTTAAACGCGAAACCGGGCAATGACATAGGAAATACTCCAACGACTCATCATCTTTTTCACATGCGCTACACATGCTATCACTTGCCGCACCAATTTTACATAAGTGAGCTCGTAGTCCTTTGTGTCCCGTTATGATACCGAAAACTATCCTGACCTCTCTCTTACTTTCTTTCAGTAATGGCCTCGTCTTTTCATTATCTGGATCTCCCTGTAGGATATTTGCCATTCTATCGACCGTTTCGCTGTTCCACAGGGTTGCATGCGCATTCGTAGCCCACGCCTTTAACTCAAACTGCGTCGAACCGAAAGGCTTTGGATTAACCAAGTTTATTGACAGCAGATCTCTGGCCTTCACTGGCAAATCGTCTGCTTTCTCATTTCCTGTTAATCCGCTAAGACCCGGCACCCAAACGATGCGGAGCGTGCCATTATCAGAGAAAGCGTTAATCTTCTTCTAACATTCCAAGACTGTTCGTGGTCATGCCGTCCTGGTGTTTTTCCCCTTATGGCCTGTTTACTGCCCGTAAAGATGTTCACACTCGACGTCATCACTTAAACACCACACCACCTCACGCATTCCATGATCGCCCAGATATCCGGCTGCAGGACCGCATTATGGTCAGGCAGTTTCTTCATTCAATCAAAAGTTATCTCATTCTCTAAAGTCATCTCATGTTAATTTAATAATAACTTTGTCTTCTTGGTTTGGCTCGAGGTCATCGAACAATTTACAAAAACAGGTGTTGGTGTTTTATATAATTGTTTTATTTGTAATTTTTACCAATATTTCGACCACCGCCGGTGATCTTCATCAGAGTTTTAACTATAAATTTATCAAACAAGTAGTTAAAAAAAATTTAAAAAAAATGTATACATTTGAAAATAGTTACATTTTGAAGCAAAACAATAGACTTTTCCTTTACAGCGCACAAGTTCGACTAAAGCTCTCTCATTTTTATACCCTCCACCATAGGATGGGGGGTATACTAATTTCGTCACTCTGTTTGTAACTACTCAAAATATTAGTCTGAGACCCCATAAAGTATATATATTCTTGATCGTCGCGACATTTTATGTCGATCTAGCCATGTCCGTCCGTCTGTCTGTCGAAAGCACGCTAACTTCCGAATGAGTAAAGCTAGCCGCTTGAAATTTTGCACAAATACTTTTTATTAGTATAGGTCGGTTGGTATTGTAAATGGGCCATATCGGTCCATGTTTTGATATAGCTGCCATATAAACCGATCTTGGGTCTTGACTTCTTGAGCCTCCAGAGTGCGCAATTCCCATCCGAATTTTGCACGAGGTGTTTTGTTATGATATCCAACAACTGTTCCAAGTATGGTTCAAATCGGTCCATAACCTGATATAGCTGCCATATAAACCGGTCTTGACTTCTTGAGCCTCTAGAGTGCGCAATTCTTATCCGATTGGAATGAAATTTTGTACGACGTGCTTTGTTATTATATCCAATAACTGTGCCAAGTATGGTACAAATCGGTCCATAACCTGATATAGCTGTCATATATACAGATCTGGGTACTTGACTTCTTGAGCCTCTAGAGTGCGCAATTCCTATCCAATTTGGCTGAAATTTTGCATGACGTATTTTATTCTTACTTTCAATAACTGTGTCAAGGTTCAAATCGGTTCATAACCCGATATAGCTGCCATATAAACTGATCTTGGATCTTGACTTCTTGAGCCTCTAAAAGTCCAAACCGGACCATATCTTGATATCGCTCTAATAGCAGAGCAAATCTTTATCTTTTAACCTTTTTTGCCTAAGAAGTGATATCGGGAGAAGAACTTGACAAATGCAATCTATGGTGGAGGGTATATAAGATTCGGCCCGGCCGAACTTAGCACGTTTTTACTTGTTTGTTCTAAAGGTTTGTCTTTCATTTTCTGTGGTTGTGCGTTGCAAACAAATGCACAAATCTATAATACCCTGTACCACCACCACTATGGTACAGGGTATTATAGATTTGTGCATTTGTTTGCAATGCTAAGAAGAAGAAAAGCTAGACCCATTGATAAGTATACCGATCGACTCAGAATCACTTTCTGATTCGATTTAGCAGACATAGCTGTGAGTCCATGTATTCTTGTAATCAAAGTTCAGGTCGTATTTGTTGTCCGATTGTCTCGAAATTTTGGACATGCCATTTTTTTGGTCCAAGGACAAACGCTTTTGATTTTGAAAAAAATCGATTCAGATTTAGATATAGCTCCCATATATATCATTCATCTGATATGGCCTTTTAAGGCTGTAGAAGCCACAATTTTCGTCCGATCTTCACAAAATTTGGCACTGGGTATTTTATTTGAGGTCTACATATGTGTGCAAAATTTCATAAAAATCGGTTCAGATTTAGATATAGCTCCCATGTATATCTTTCATCCGACATGGACTTTTATGGCTGTAGAAGCCACAGTTTTCGTCGGATCTTTATAAAATTTATCATGAAGTGTTTTGTTTAACATCCTCATATGTGTGCAAAATTTCATGAAAATCGGTTTAGATTTAGATATAGCTCCCATATATCTTTCATCCGATATGGCCGTTTAAGGCTGTAGAAGCCACAATTTTTTACGGATCTTTACAAAATTTGGCATGGCAAAATTTCATAAAAATCGGTCCAGATTTAGATATAGCTCCCATATATATGATTTTCGACCGATCTGCACAAAATTTGGCATGGACTATTTTGTTAGTGCACTTAATAAAGGGTGATTTTTTTGAGGTTAGGATTTTCATGCATTAGTATTTGACAGATCACGTGGGATTTCAGACATGGTGTCAAAGAGAAAGATGCTCAGTATGCTTTGACATTTCATCATGAATAGACTTACTAACGAGCAACGCTTGCAAATCATTGAATTTTATTACCAAAATCAGTGTTCAGTTCGAAATGTGTGAACACATTTCGAAATTTGGGTGGAGTCGTCTTTGTGAAGTCTCAATGTATGTGCAAAATTTCATAAAAATCGGTTTAGATTTAGATATAGCTCCCATGTATGTCATCCGACATGGACTTTTATGGCTGTAAAAGCCACAGTTTTAGTCCGATCTTTAAAATATTTTGCACGAGGTGTTTCATTTGACGTCCTAATATGTGTGGAAAATTTCATGAAAATCGGTCTATATTTAGATGTAGCTCCCATTTATATCTTTCATCCGATATGGCCGTTCAAGGCTGTAGAAGCCATAATTTTTTACCGATCTTTATAAAATTTGGCATGGGGTGTTTTATTTGACGTCTCCATATGTGTGCAAAATTTCATAAAAATCGGTTCAGATTTAGATATAGCTCCCATATATATGTATCGCCCGATTTGCACATAAATGGCCGTAGTAGCTACAATTTTCAACCGATCTGCACAAAATTTGGCACGGACTGTTTTATTACTGCACTTAATGTATCTGTATGTATCTTTATTAAAATCGGTTCAGATTTGGATATAGCTCCCATATATATCTTTCATCCGATTTGAACTATTAAAGCTGTAGAAGCTACAATTTTGGTCCGATCTTTACCAAATTTGGTTTTTGAGAAGTCTCAATGTATGTGCAAAATTTCATTAACATCGGTTCAGATTTAGATATAGCTCCCATATATATCTTTCATCCGATTTGGCTTTTTAAGGCTGTAGAAGCCACAATTTTGGTCCGATCTTTACAAAATTTTGCACAAGGTGCTTTATATGATGTCTTCATATGTGTGCAAAATTTCATAAAAATCGGTTTAGATTTAGATATAGCTCCCATAAATATCGTTCATCCGATATGGCCTTTTAAGGCTGTAGAATCGAAAATTTTCGACAGATTTTACATGAGACGTTGAAATTGACGTTCCAATACGTGCGCAAAATGTCAATGAAATCAGTCCTAATTTAGATATAGCTCCAATGTGTATATTTCATCCGATATGGGCTTTTAAGGCAGTAAAAACCACCATCAATGTAACTTCCATATAATCTTTTATCCGATACGGCCTTTTAAAGATGTGGAAATCCAAATCTTTTATCCTATGGTAGGAAAATCTTACAAGGTCCTAAATTGCTATTTCAATTGGTATCCAAATTAAAGCCTGACTAGATTTCGAGATAAGTTCCAAATATAAAATGTACTGCATGCACTACGTGGTGTAGGGTGGTGGTAGGGCGGTGCCGACTTATATAGTCGGCACCGCCGACTCCCGACTTTTGCCTTTCCTTACTGGTTTTTAATTTAGTTTTGGTTGTTCCTATGTATTATAACCCCATTCTACAGCGAAAGGAATATTAGTGTACGGTCAAATCTATTTATAAGGTAATCACAAACCTTAACTCAAAATAGTTTTTTAAATTGCAACTTTAAATTCGCCCATATTTCAGTACAAACGTTGTTGTTGGTAATTTGTTATACCATTTGCATTGCCTTCCTTCTGGGTTGTTAGCATATTTTTGCAATGTCTTAAGAAATCAACCATGACATGGCATACTTTTAGGGATTAGCACACAATCTGTCAAGCTTGTGTGCCTTTTACATTCAACAAAATTATGCACTTCGTTCTTTCCCCCGCTCACTCACTCACTCGCTCACTCTCACCCACACACGCGCGCTGTAATGTATGCACAATATCCTCTAAGCGAAAAATGTCTTTATTAGCACACTTTGCATTTTTGTTTTGCTCTTCTTCCCTTCTCGTGGAAATGGGAGTGTTGAGGGTATTTACCAAATACAAAGGACACTGAAATTGACTTTAACACTAGAGCTATTTTGCATGCCCAAGTGTCATAACGTTGGCAACGATGTTTATACAAAAGTATACAAAGTTTATTTAGTTGAGTGTACCACATCGCGTTTTGAACATAAGTTAAGACACTTTAACTTTAAACTTTAAAAAAGTTGACATTTACCATACAAATATAGAATATTAGGAAAGCCAATCGGATGGATTGTCATATAGATTGGCTGGCTGTTTGGATACTAGTAGATTAGGATAATTTGTTGAAAACTGTAAGGTCATTACAAAAGATAGAATGAGGGACGGACTCTGCTAGATCGCATTAAATTTTACGACGATCAAGAATAAATTTACATGGGCTTTACATAACAGCGTGATAAGTTCGGCTGGACCGAATCTTGAGAACCCACCACCATGGATTCTGCTAAAATTTTCTACATACCAAATTTCTGCCATATCAAGTAAAACTTTAAGCTTCTAGGGGCCGTTGAAAGCTAATCAGGAGATCGGTTTATATGGGAGCTTTGAAAGATTTAATACCGATTTGGACAATACTCACTCACTGAGTTTCCGGAATCTTGGAATAATGACGTTGATCGAAGGTTTACAATTGCAGAATTTATGGTGAAGGAATCCTTGAGTAACTTCAAACCATTCAAACCTGGACCTGATGGAATATCTCCGACGTTACTACAGAAAGAGGCAGACTATCTGGCGCCTCGTCTGGCCAAAATTTTCACAGCGTACCTAGGACTTTCATAAACTCCGAAAGCCTGGCAGGCAAGGGTAGTGTTTATACTCAAGCCCGGCAAGGCAAATTATGTGACACCAAAGGCCTACAGACCCATAAGCCTTACGTCCTTTCTTCTCAAAACCATGGGACGTATTGTGGACACCATGATAAAGAGTAGGACACCCAGAGAACTGATCAAATATAAACAGCATGCCTATGTCAAGGGAAGGTCGGTGAAGACTGCCCTGCACAAGTATGTGCATAAAATAGAAGAATTCTTCGATGCCAAGACATACACACTGGCAGTATGCATTGACATCGAAGGGGCTTTTAACAATGTGCGGAGCGACACACTGATCTAATCCTTAGACCAGAACCGGGTGGACCCGGTCCTTAGAGACTGGATAAACCATATGCTAAGGAACAGGTGGATAAATTGTGTGTCCCATGACATAAATATAAGGGAGTAAGTGGCACAGGGCACGCCACGGGGGGCATTTTATCGCCACTCCTATGGGTGATCACCATTAATAACCTATTATGAATGCTGACTGAGGAGGGATTTGAACCCGTCTGCTACGCAGACAATGTTGTAATACTTCTAAGGGGGTAAGGATCCGAACCAGCTATGCAGAAGGGCCGAAAGGGTCTTGCATATGGCATATGACTGGGCTAGACCCAGAGGTCTCAATGTTAACCCAGAGAAGACCGAAGCTGGGCCAATTTAACGCAACATATTTCCTTAATAAGACGATTGCGATATCTGACAAGGTCAAATACTTAGGTGTGATCGTTAACAGAAAACTGAATTGGAAGTGTCACATTCATGAGCGTACTGAGAAGGCTCAAAAATGTTGGGCCTGAATCCGAGGATAGTCTACTGGTTCTACAGGAGCGTGATTAGACCAATACTTACTTACGCCTCAGTAGTTTGGTGGACTGCTATAGAGAAAAAGTGCAACATAAGAACCATACAACAGGTTCAGAATACATGTTGTCTTGACATAGCCGGAGCGATGAGGACCACGCCCACTAGGGCACTGGAGACTATTCTACATATCTGAACCATTGACATACAGATTAAGTGTGAGGTGCCACTACGGCTATTAGACTTAAGGCGATGGGAAAATGGATTGAGAATGGGAGCAGCTCATACCATCGCGGTATATTCGAGGCGACAATAGGAAACCTGGAAGGAAGGGAAGAGGTTTCCGATCGGATACCTGAGATGAATCTTGAAGTCGAGTGCGAGGCACTGCTGCCATCGGCACAGTCTTGGATTGACAGAACCCTAGTATTGCCATCTAGTTGATCATGTTACACGAATGGATCAAAGCTAGAGGACAGAGTGGGCCTGGGAGTCTTCATTGAGAACCAAGGGACTGAGATCTGTTTTAGACTGCATGACTATAATACGGTCTTGCAGGCAGAGATCCGGGCGATCACGGAATGCGTGAAGTGGTGTGGTACTAACGCGAGGACGTCGAGTGTGAACATCTTTACGGACAGTAAAGTGACCATAAGGGCAATAACAACCAGGACGGTAAGGTCACGAACAGTCTTGCAGTGTAAGAAGGAGATTAACGCCTTCTCTGAGGATGGCAAAATCCGCATCGTTTGGGTGCCGGGCCATAACGGAGTAAAAGGAAATGAAAGGGCAGATGATTTGGCGGTGAAGGTCAGAGGACTGCCGCCAATAAACTTGGTTAACTCGAAGCAGTCCGAGTTAAGGGAGTGGGCGACAAATGCGCATGCAACATTGTGGAACAGCGAATCGGTCGGTAGGACGGCGAAATCCTATGGGGGGATCCCGATCGTGAGAAGACGAGGCTTTTACTGAAAGGAAGCAAGAAGGAGATTAGTATAGCTGTTGGTAACATAACGGGACACATAGGACTACGAGCTCACTTTTGTAAAAACGTTGCGGCAAGTGATAGCATATGTAGGCAATACAGATACCGGCACTTAGGTGGAGACACAATACCAGACATGAACCAACTTAGGGGAGTGGTATTGAAAACAGTTAAGGATTTTGTAGGTATCACGGAATTCCTAACTTAAATTTTTCTTTTAGAGGTTACTTTGTAGTTTTTAGAGCGCACAACAAGCCGATTACTGGCTTAGGTGTATGTCCATGGTGGCATGGGGCAGATTAATATCTGCACCCTCTTTTCAACCTAACCAAACAAAACACTCGATGCAAAATTTCAGCCAAATCGGTTAGTAATTGCGGCTTCCAGGCTTTCAAGATATCAAATCGGTAGATCGGTTTATATGACGGCTATATCCGGTTATAGACCGATTCGAACCATACCTGCCACGTTGGAAGTCGTAATGTTACACTACGTGCAAAACTTGGAGGTCACCGTAGCGCAGAGGTTTGCATGTCCGCCTATGACGCAGAACGCCTGGGTTCGAATCCAGGCGAGACCATCAGAAAATATTTTCGGCAGTGGTTTTCCCCTCCTAAAGCTGGCAACATTTATGAGGTACTATGCCTTGTAAAACTTCTCTCCAAAGAGGTGTCGCACTGCGGCACACCGTTCGGATTCGGCTATAAAAAGGAGGCCCCTTATCATTGAGCTTAAAACTTGAATTGGACTGCACTCACTGATATGTGAGAAGTTTGCCTTTGTTGCTTAGTGGAATGTTCATGGGCAAAATTTGTATTTGTACATGCAAAATTTAAGGCCAATCGTTTAACAAATGCGACTTCTAGGGACACAAGATGTCAAATAGAGAGATCGGTTTATATGGGAGGTGTATCAGGTTATTCACCGATTCAAACCATACATGGCACGATTGTTGAAAGTTGTAACAGAATACTAGATGCTAAATTTCAAGAAGTCATGTCAAAAGACCACTTTATATTTGAGCTATTTCCAAATCTGAACATGTATGGCCCATTTGCAATCCCCAAAAACCTACATCAAAAATAACTATCGGTGCAAAATTGAATGCACAGACAGACGGGCGGAGTACATGGGCTTCAACTAATGTAGGTAGCTAGTTCACAATGTACATATCCTGTGGAATAGAAATAGGATCAATGTGTGCTGTACTTGTTGTCCTTAGATATTTAAAATTGTACAGTTTGTAGGAGTCTAAGTATATATTAGGTGTTAAGATAGTTTTTGTAAGAAATAAAGAGGAGTTCTGTTCTAGACACAATTCAATACGGTCGTTCATATATTTTATCGGGCTAAAAACTTCTCTTATATCACTATAATTAATTAGTTGCTTTTGTAGTAAGTACAAATTTTTCTGATTTGATCACAGTTGTTGGTGCTAATTTCGCTCCATTACATACACAAATACCAAGTTGAAATAAATACAAGTAAAAATGCGTTAAGTTCGGCCGGGCCGATCTTTGGATACCCACCACCTCGGGTATGTATGTAAACCAGCTTTCATCAAAATCCGGTGAAAATTGCATACCTTGTGTACCGTAGCAGTTACATCGAAATATGTTCCGATATGGACCAAATACTTATAAGTACAAGTCATTGTTTAATTGTGTATAACAAAATATTGGTATTTTTAGTAGCTATATCTAAAAATAAACCGATTTGAACCATATGCAACATGGATATCGAAAAGCCTAAAATAAGTCAATAATAAATTCAGTTAAATCGGATTATAAATGCGCCTTTTTTGGGGCCAAAACTTTAAATCGAGATATTGGTCTATATGGCAGCTATATGCAAATCTTGATCGATCTAGACCAAATTGCAGAAATATGTGAAGGGGCTTAACTTAACTCTCTGTCCCAAATTTCGGCGACATCGGACAATAAATGCGCCTTTTATGGACCCAAAACCTTAAATTGAGAGATCGGTCTATATGGCAGCTATATCCAAATCTGATCCGAAGAAGGATGAAATTGAAGAAGGATGTCGAAGGGTCTAACACAACTCACTGTCCCAAATTTCGGTCACATCGGACAATAAATGCGCTTTTTATGGCCCCAAGACCTAAAACCGAGAGATCGGTCTATATGGCAGCTATATACAACCCTGGACCGATCTGTGCCATATTGCGAAAGTATGTCAAGGGGCTTAACATAACTCACTGTCCCAAATTTCGGCGACATCGGACAATAAATGCGCCTTTTATGGGCCTAAAACCTTAAATCTGAGGATCGGTCTATATGGCAGCTATATCCAAATCTAGACCGATCAGGGCCATTTTGAAGAATGATGTCGAAGGGCCTAAGACAACTCCCTGTCCCAAATTTCAGCAAAATCGGATAATAAATGTGGCTTTTGTGGGTCTAAGACCCTAAATCGGAGGATCGGTATATGGCAGCTATATCCGAATCGGGAACGATTTGGGTCAAACTGACGAAGGATGTCGAAGGACCTAGAACAACTCACTGTCCCAAATTTCAGCAAAATCGGTTAATAAATGTGGTTTTTATTGGCCTAAGACCCTAAATCGGCATATCGGTCTATATGGGGGCTACATCAAGATATAGTCTGATATAGCCCATCTTCGAACTTAACCTGCTTATGGACAAAAAAATAGTCTGTTCAAAGTTTCAGCTCATATCTCTATTTTTGAAGACTGTAGCCTGATTTCAACAGACAGACGGACGGACATGTCTAGATCGTCTTAGATGTTTACGCTGATCAAGAATATATACTCTATAGGGTCGGAAATGGACATTTCGATGTGTTGCAAACGGAATGACTAAATGAATACACCCCCATCGTTAGGTGGTGGGTACAAAAATTGTTTGAAACTTTGCTACAAGATAAGGCAAAAGTCAGGCAATACGAACTATCTAATATCCTACACCTACCTTGGCGTATGTGAAATGGGCAATATCATCACATGGGCGCTATATCTAATGCTAAAGTGATTAAGATGGACTTCGACAAGTGTTCAGAAGGGTAATAAAACAATCCGTACCAAAGTTCGGTTAAATGCATGCAAATTTTAATATCTACTGTAGTAGCTATACCTTAATCTCCACTTATTTGTATGAAATTCACCACTAGTTTGAAGAGAACGATATTTGCAAAATTTCGTTCGGATAGATTAAACAAGTACTTTACTTTAATTGCCTATGACAGAACATTTGTTCCACTAGCCCAACTTAGAATAGCATTCCAAACGCCTCGATCTTCTGCGCTCATTCCAAAATCTTTGACACCAAGTTTCGAGGTGTCTCCCAACACCTATTCTGTACGCGGAAATTGGGCAAGACCATAATGTGGATGATAAATCTAATTCGGAAGCGATTTTCAGATGGGTACCAAGTCAGATGGTGCTAAGTTCGGCTGGGCTGAATCTTATGTACCATTGATCGCATTTGTCAAGTCCTTTTTCCGCTATCACTTTATAGGTAACCAAAGAATAATGGATACTAATTTTACCGCTTTGCACCATACTTTGTTCGAATGTTGGAGAGTAGTAGAAGTAGTAGAAGTCATTGTACAAAATTGCGCCCTCTAGATGCTTGAGGAGTATAATCAGGAGATCGGTTTATATTGGAGCTATAACAAGTTATGAACTGATTTAGACCATACTTGGCACATGTGTTGAAAGTCATAGAAGAATTCTTTTACAAAATACTAGCCAAATTGGATAATAATTCCGCCCTCTATAGTGGCTCTAGAGGCTTCCGTGGCGCAGTGGTTTAACATGTCCACCTATGACACCGATCACCTGGGTTCAAATTCCGACGTGAACATCAGAAAATTTGTCAGTGGTGGTTATCCCCTTACTAATGCTGGCTACATTTGTGGGGTATCCTGGCATGTTAAAACTTTCCTACCAAGTGGTGTTGCTTTGCAGCACGCCGTTCGGACTCGGCATAAAAAAGGAAGCCTCTCATCATTGAACTTAAACTTTAATCGGACTGCACTCATTAATATGAGAAAAGTATCCCCTGTTCCTTAGTGGAATGTTCAGGGGTAAATTAGTTATAGGCTCAAGAAGTATAATCAGAAGATCGTTTTATATGAGAGCTTTAACAGGTTATGAACCGATTTCGACCATACTTGGCACAGTTGTTAAAATTCAAAACAAAACACTTCACTCAAGTCAAAATCCGCGATCGATTTATATGGCGATATGGCCCATTTACAATCTTAACCGAACTACACAAATCGGAAGTGTTTGTGCTAAATTTCAAGCCGACGAGCAGACGGACATGACTAAATCGACTTTTAGTGTCTAGACGATCCAGAATATTGCGTTGCCCAAAAAGTTATTGCGGATTTTTTAAAAGAAAGTAAATGCATTTTTAATAAAACTTAGAATGAACTTTAATCAAATATTCTTTTTTACACTTTTTTCTTAAGCAAGCTAAAAGTAACAGCTGATAACTGACAGAAGAAAGAATGCAATAACAGAGTCACAAGCTGTGAAAAAATTTATCAACGCCGACTATATGAAAAATCCGCAATTACTTTTTGGGCAACCCAATATATATACTTTGTTGGGTCTCAGATCAATATTTCGATGTATAATAAAGGTAATGACGAAATTAGTATACCCCCACCATATGTTGAAGGGTAGAAAAATGCAAGGGTGAACAGAGAAAAATGTACAGGCGTCAGAATGATGTCCGAAAATTCTACCAAAGAATTAAACATCAAACCAATGACTTTGGTACACGCACATCCTCGTGCAGACATAAAGAAGGAAATCTGGTAACAGACACATATACCATGCTGAGGATATAGAAAGAACATTTTACCCAACTGCTAGTGTCCGACGTTGGCGGCGAACAAATCCCTGATGATGAGATAGAATGTTTACCTCCTAGTCAGAATTAAGTCCAAGTAGCAGTGACCCGATTGAAGAACAAAAAGGCAGCAGGAGCCGACGGGTTACCCGCTGAACTATTTAAGACCGGAGGCGATACGCTGATGGGGGGTATGCATCACCGCAAGAAAGGAGACAAGACGGAATGTGTCAGCTACAGAATAAGTCTCCTCCACATCTCATACAAGATACTCTCGAGCGTAGTGTGAAAGATTAAAACCTAAAGTCAACGAGATAATTGGGCACTATCAATGCGACTTTAGACACGGTAAATCCACCCTGGACCAGATATTCACACTGCGCCAAATCCCGGAAAAGACCGGAAAGGGACAAATCAACACCTACCATCTCTTTGTTGACAAAAAAGCCGTTTTCGATACCCCTTTACGTTCAAAGGTATTTCCAGCCATATCTGAATTTAGTATCCCTGCAAAATTAATACGACTCTGCAGGATGAAACTTGCTGATACGCGTTCCTCAGTACGAATAGGAAAGAATCTCTCCAAACCATTTAATACCAAACGTGGTTTCAGACAAGCAGACAGCCTATCGTGTGATCTCTTTAATATCCTGCTCGAGAAGATTATACGAGATGCAGATGTGAATAGATGTGGCACACTAATCACAAAAGAACACAAGCTACTCGCCTATGCCGACGACATCGATATCATAGGTCGGTCACCGTAAGTAATAACTGCAGCCTTTGAAAGAATCGAAAGAGAGTCAGTGAAAATGGGTCTGCCAGAGAATGGCGTTAAAACGAAATGGATGGTTTCAATTCCCAAAAAGCCTTACACAACCGAGCAGATAAAAAAATGGAGAAAGTTGGGAACCACAACTTTGAGATAATCAATATCTTTATCTACCTCGGCACCGCCGTAACCGAAACGAACGACACCAGTTTTGAAATAAAGCGAAGAATAAACTGGCAAACAGATGCTACTTTGGACTAAGTAAGCGGTTCAGAAACAGGGCCATCTCTCGACAGACGAAAATTAATCAATACAAGACACTGATATTACCCGTGTTGTTATATGGATCTGAGGCATTGGTACTTGTGAAATCAGATGAGATAGTGCTTGGAGTATTTGAGAGAAAGATTCTTCGTAAAATATATGGGCCAGTTTGCGTTAATGGTGAATAAAGACGTCGTATGAATCATGAGCTGCATGAGCTGCATGACGGCTGCATTGGCTTGGTCATGTTGTCAGAATGGATGAAGAAGCTCCAGCAAAAAAGTCTTTTGAAGGTCAAGTAGTGAGAGAAACCTCGAAACTTGGTGTCGGAGATTATAAAACGAGCGCAGAAGATCGAGGCGCTTGGAACGCTATTCTACTTTTGGCTAGTGGAACAAATGTTCTGTCATGGCCAATTAAAGTAAAGTAAGAACTAAGAACGAATAAATCTTGGAAGGAATTTTGTAACTCCGTTGAAGATACATTCGAGGGCTCTAGGCTACGGAAAATCCAAGTATCCATACCTATTACTATAGGGCAGTCTTAAGTCATGGAATGTATGTGCAACTCCAGTGAAAACACCAAAACTATTCCTGGATACACATATCCCGGAAAACTCTTTACATGACATCGTGTCGCTAGAAAATGTCGCTGATATGCATTCGTCGTGTGTCATTGGTAGTATGTCATTGGTACGGCTGTATCTGATAACTCCTTGGCTTAGGGAGATATACTCTGTTTCTATCGAAATGACACACATAAGTATACCTGTGGTATTGTGCGACAAAATTGTAATTTTCATTCCAAAAGCAGGAAACTCGTATTTCAGAAAAGCAGTGTCATGCGGTTTAACTCCCCAACTTTTGCCAATGGCTCTCTTGCAGGTGATTAGGGCAAGAGTTCGCTTTCTTCCCTGAAGGATGTCTTGAGGATGGACAGGAATCTGTCCCTAACCAGATTTATTGCCAAGTGCATGCTTTTGTTAACGGTAAAAAATTTCCCATGACCATCCCATTAAGAATCACGAGATGCAAATGCAAATCAATGACTGCGGTCCCATTAAATTTTTACTTCAATGAATAGTGAACTCCTCTTTTCGTCAAGTCCCAGTTAAAAAATTTTTAAAGAACACTTGTAAATGGGTTTTTTAAAAAGAGGTGTTATTTTTGTATTCAAAAAAATTCTTTATTTTAAAAAAATTATCTGATGTTTATTTCATAATAAGAGAACGGCATGCCGTTAATAACGAAGAAGAGCATCAGCCAAATGGTCACCAAGACCCCACTTAATTGACTGCAAATTGACTGCCCCATACCCTTGATATGAATTCTATATTTGAGATCTCGAATTGAAGCTGGGCGGTTGGTGTACCTTATCTTTCACATGGCCCCAAAGGAAGAAGTCGCAAGGCGTTCAATCACAAGATCTCGTTGGTCGATTGTGATCCCTTCTAACAGAGATAGTACGTCCCGGAAATTTTTTCCGTAAAAAGGCAATGGTTTAGTTGCTGGAGCCGCACAGTGTTGCAAAACCGAGAAATCTTGGAAATAATTCTAGAACTTTTAAAGAAAGAACCAAGCTGATCGGCCCACAAACGACTCTCACCTAATTGATTGCAAATTGATTGCCCCATACCCTTGATATGAATTCTATATTTCGAATTTCGAATGAATTCTATATTTCTCGAATTGAAGCTGGGCTGTTGGCGTACCTTATCTTTCACATGACCTCAAAGGAAGAAGTCACAAGGCTTTAAATCACAAGATCTCGTTGGTCAGTTGTGATCACTTCTTCCAGAGATAGCACGTTCCGGAAACTTTTCCTTTAAAAGAGCAATGATTTCGTTGCTGGCGCCGCACAGTGTTGCAAAATCGAAAAATCTTGGAAATAATTCTGGATCTTTTAAAGAAAGAACCAAGCTGATCAGCCCACAAATGACTGTTCGGCAAGCACTTAAAAATTTGACATGCTCGAGGTAACATACTTTCATGCTCGAGGTAACATACTTTCAAGGCCCATGGATCAGGTTCTGGACCTACTAAGGTCCCCAAATTTTGCACACTTATTGAAAAACATTGACCTCACCATTGACAATGTAAAGTTTCGTGTCCATATCTTTATCCGTTCAAAAGTTCCACAATTATTTCCAAGATTTTTCGATTTGGCAACACTGTGCACCGTCTCGTTAAAAGTAAACGTTGTCCAAATTAACACCATCCAACTCTGCTATAAAAATCATTAATCATTTATTATTTCAACACAGCGCAATCCAATCACTGTAGCTGTTTATGCAACTTCATTTTCGAAAAAGTACGTTCTAATGACTCCGCCGAACTATAAACCGCACCAAACAATCTCACGCTGAAGATGGTTAGGATTCTCAACAATAACCCTTTTCTGAGCCGCAGATGCGACAATATTGCTAATTGACGTAGCCACCGAGGTGGGAATGAGCCTCATCAGTCAAGATGATTTTTCGATTTTGATGCGAACTGTAACATCAAGTTTCTAACCAGTTTTGTAGTGAATTTTAATAATTTCAGTGCGTTGTTGAAGTGTGTATCGTTCCATTTTTGATAATGGTGTATTTTCTACTTGCCAAAGAGCAAAAGCTTTAAAAGTGACAGCTACCGAAGTATCGGGTGAGTCAAAATAATACCTCTTCTTAGATAACCACTTATTATGTCTTTTAAAGACTGTGAACATAAAATCAGAGCGTTTGACTATACGAAGTATAGGAAGGTTGATGGTTATACGACTGGCCCAGCTTTGAGAAAAGGCAATCATCATTCAAAGGGGGTTTGTCGTGAAGTTGTTGCTAGGTTAGGTTAGGTTAAAAAAGGGTGCAGATGTTAATCCGCAGCATGCCACTATGGACATACACCTTAGCCAGTAATCGGCTTGTTGTGCATTCTAAAAACTATAAAGTGACCTCTAAAAAGTTAGGAATTCCATGCTGGAGGCCACAGTAGCGCAGAGGTTAGCATGACCGCCTATGACGCTGAACGCCTTGGTTCGAATCCTGGGGAGAACATCAGAAAAATTTTCAGCGGTGGTTTTCCCCTCTTAATGCTGATAACAGGTACTATGCCATGTAAAACTTCTCTCCAAAGAGGTGTCGCACTGCGGCACGCCGTTCGGACTCGGCTATAAAAAGCAGGCCCCTTATCATTGAGCTTAAATTTTGAATCGGACTGCACTCATTGATATGTGAGAAGTTTGCCCCTGTTCCTTAGCGGAATGTTCATGGGCAAAATTTGCATTTGCAAAATACCTATACCTTTAGCAACATTGTCAACACCTTATTCTCAAACAACTTTTAAAGTTTTAAGGTCATGCTTCAGATTTCATAGCTTCTAGGTTTGTTTATATACCCTGAAGTGTGATTTATACAAACTAAACAGAGCTGGAATAACAGCATCCAACTTTCAACGTCAGACAGCAGCACGACACTGCTCAAGCAGTCACATTTAAATAGAAAAAAATAAGTGCTCTCACTTGCAGACCAGGATCGCCGCAACCACCAAGGGCCAACATTGTTATATTCATACCTACAGTGTGAATTCTCCCACTTTACGCTAAAACCCACGACACCATTCCACTGGCCATGCAGGCGACACCAAAATGTCATAAACATTTAACATTGCTGCCGCTAACGAAGACACAACCGACGAACAGCCAAAAGAAGAGCCATTCAAGTGACATTTTTCTTTTTCTTCTTCTTCTTCTGCTGGGAGGAATATTCAATGGAAAATTTGCGCGACAGTATAATGCTGGTGTTGGAAATGAACAGGCATGTAGATGTGGTCGTCGGGGTGTCAAAGTATACACCGTGGTGTTGAATTTTAAAATTTTCTTTGGTGTTTTTGTTTATTTAAGAGCAGAGCATAAAATTAAAACAAATACAACACAACATAAGTATAAACAAAAGAATACAAAACACCAACACAGTCACATACATAAACGCTGTTTACCAATGAACAGGACGCAAAGGAGTCGTAAAAACTTTGTTGCCTGCATTTGTAGTGGTGCACTAGCCTGTCTATGTGCTGAGTGGTGGCTCTGTCTCTGCGTAATGGTAATATTAAAATTTCCTATCCCTTGATGGTGACGGTCGTAGCGGTGTCGGTCGTATTCCTATTTGCCTTCTAATAATAAAAGCTAACATTTACCAAGGGGGAAATATTTGTTCTTTATTAGAAAGTCCCCCAAAGGCACAGCAGGCTCAAAAGCTATACACTTTAGACTAGACAATCAAAAGAGTGATAAGCTCTTGGCGCACTCAATACAGTACTTATTGTCATGACCCCAATTATTTCAATACATCATTAATGAGCGCAAAATTATACTATGTACCTTGGAAAAAGAACAACAAGATTAAATTTCAACAATTAAGCTGAGTAATTCAAGGACTTGTGAAGCAAATCAAGTAAGAAGGCATAAAGTTTGGCCAGGCCGAACTTTGGATACCCAGCAACACGGATATAAATGTAAACCACCTTTCGTCATAATCCGTTGAAAAATGCATTATTTATGCGTACATCGGAATATGGTCCAATTTGTACCAAATTTGACACTGAAAATACAAGTCACTATTCAATTTTTGTTCAATTTTGGACTTACTTTTTGGCAGCTATATCCAAATATAGACCGATCTGAACAATACAAGACATAGCCTAACATAAGTCACTGTGTCAAATTTCAGCGAAATGAGATAGTAAATGCGCCCTTTATGGGCCCAAGATGTTTAATCGAGAGATTGGTCTGTGAGACAGCTGTATCCAAATCTGGACCGACCTTGGCCATCTTCAAGAAGAATATCGAGGGGGCTAACACAGCTCACTCTCCCAAATTTCAGCGAAATTGGACAAAAAATGCGCCTTTTATGGGCCCAAGACCTTAAATCGAGAGATCAGTCTATATGGTAGCTATATCCAAATCTGGACCGATATAAGCCAAATTGAAAAAGGGTGTCGAAGGACCTAAGACAACTTACTGTCCCAAGACCTTAAATGGAGAGATCGATCTGTATGACAGCCAAATCTGAACCGATCTGAGACATCTTCGCGAATGATATCGAGGGGCCTAACACAGCTCACTGTCTTTAATTTTAGCGAAATTGAACAAAAAATGCGTCGTTTATGGGCCCAAGACCTTAAACTGAGAGATCGGTCTATATGGCAGCTATACCCAAATTTTTCTGGGCCATCTAAATTTCAACGAAAACAAAAATGCCCCTTTTATGAGCCCAAGACCTTAAATCGGCAGATCGGTCATTAAGATATTGTCCGATAAAGGTCATCTTCTAACTTAGTGTGTGATTTTGACATATAGACGGACGGACAGTCTGACGGACGCACGGACAACCGGACGTATAGACGGACGGACAGATAGACAGACGGACAGATGGACTGACGGACAGACGGACGGACAGACGGACGGACAGACGGACGGACAGACGGACGGACAGACGGACGGACAGACGGACAGACAGACGGACAGACGGACGGACAGACGGAAGGACAGACAGACGGACGGTCGGACAGACAGACGGACGGATGGACAAATGGACGGACAGACAAACGGACAGACGGACGGACATACGGTTGGACAAACGGATGGACAAATGGACGGACGGACATACGGACGGACAGACGTAAATGACTAGATCGCCTTAGATTTTCCAACGATCAAAAATATATATACTTTATAGCATCAGAGTGTATAAATGAGTATACCCCCATCCTTCGATGGTGGGTATAAAAACAATCGATAAATAAAGAAGAACAAATTGATAAGTATTCCTTGTTCAGTGGTGCTTGATACCTTCATTTAATCCAGATGAGATTAAATTAATTTCAGGTGATTTGATTTTTCCAATTAGTTTTTTGAAAATGCCAAGATTTTTTTGTATCTTTAAGCCCACAGAGACAAGAACGAGCAGTCCAAAAATAATTTTTAGGAGAGCATAGAGAAAAGGCATTACATGACATTGAATTAGTGCTAGGAGACTTTAGTTCAAGATAGCGAGTTGGAATGTCTTTGGTCCATTGGGTCGAAGCCTGGTGAGATCATCAGATCAGCGGTGGCTATCCCCTTCTTATGCTGACTGCATAAAAAGGTATCTCACGGCATAGTGAGATACCCTGCCAAGTAAAAGAGGTGTCATACTGCAGCACACTGTTCGGTTTTGACAATGAAAAGGAGGCCCCTAAGCTTAAAACTTGAAACGGACTCATTGATATGTGAGAAGATTGCCTCTGCTCCTTAATAGAATGTTCGTGGCCAAACTTTGCAATTTTATATGCAGAAGACCACATGGTTTCCCAAGATCAAACAATGAGACATCAGGTTGATAGATGGAAGGCATTCACCTAGCATGTCAGATGCACAATCGATACGAGGATGTGAACATTGATTAGCATCATTACCTTTTTACAGAGAAGGTTTGCACCCGTCTAAGCTTAGCGGAAATCTATGACCTCAAACTAAACATAAGTTGGAGTGCGTGATTGCAAAGTAATTTACACTCCTTGGACACTGTCGCGAAATCGTAAGGCTTTTGAAAACCTCCCCCAAGAAGCCCATGGTACTACCAGGAGTTTCGAGATGCTACTGGAATCAAAAATGCGGCATACAGTGCCGTAAAGATATTGGGAGAGAGGGAGAAATGTCTATTCTTCAAAAAGAAGAGGAATGGAAAGACATGAGTGTGATCGAATCGATATTTTCGGGAGTCAATGCATCAAGCTGATGGCCTTGGCACAATGTCTATTCTTCAAAAAGAAGAGGAATGGAAAGACATGATGGCCTTGGCACAATGTCTATTCTTCAAAAAGAAGAGGAATGGAAAGACATGAGTGTGATCGAATCGATATTTTCGGGAGTCAATGCATCAAGCTGATGGCCTTGGCATATATATATATATATATATATATATATATATATATATATATATATATATATATATATATATATATATATATATATATATATATATATATATATATATATATATATATATATATATATATATATATATATATATATATATATATATATATATATATATATATATATATATATATATATATATATATATATATATATATATATATATATATATATATATATATATATATATATATATATATATATATATATATATATATATATATATATATATATATATATATATATATATATATATATATATATATATATATATATATATAATATATATATATATATATATATATATATATATATATATATATATATATATATATATATATATATATATATATATATATATATATATATATATATATATATATATATATATATATATATATATATATATATATATATATATATATGCCTATACAACCTGCGGAGACAGGGAAGAAAATCTGGTAATAATATATGAGAAGAAAATGTTCCCAGCTTTCTCCATCCAATTGAGGTGGCGACTAGGATACCAGCTAATCGACCTATGATGAAGTATTCCGCCTCTTTAGAACAAGGCTAGGGAAGAAACCCGGCTGAAGAACACCAAGGCAGTAGGAGCCGGTGGAGTACTAACTTTCTTGCTGTGATCTCTTTTATAACGTGCTCAAGAAGATTATACAAGAGACAGGTTTAAATAGGAAAGGCACACTACTCACAAAAGCACACATGCTTCTCGTCTATGCAGACAACATTGATATTATGTGTCGGTCATCGAGAGCATTCACAAATGTTATTTTCACCGCCATCCCCATAAACGCCAAATTCAAATTAAAAATGTTTAGGAAAATAAAATGTTTAGGAAATAAATATAAAAAAGGCATGAAGTTAGGCCGCCAAACTTTGGATACCCACCTTCAGATACAAAGGGTGATTTTTTAAGAGCTAGAAGAAAGATTTTCAAAAACAACACATAAAATTCACAAAATTCATGAAATCTTTATTTAAATCGATAGTTCGATCTATATAATTAAATGTTTGAAGATTATTTCATGCAAATGTTGACAGTGACTGCCCTTCAAATAGTCTATCCGCTTTGTCCAATTTTGGCATACTCCTTCCAACATTTCGGACGGTATCTCACGAATCAATGCTTCAATGTTGTCTTCTAATGCAACAATTGAAGCGGGCTTGTCTGAATGGACATGAGCTTTAACATAGCCCCACAAAAAATAGTCTAAAGGCGTTAAATCGCACGGCCAATTGACCGTTCCCGAACGTGAAATTTTCACCGAGCACGCCTCTCTGTTTTTAACGTATCCATTGAGCCAAAAATGAGCTTCAAAATGGAAGAAGCGCGCGATGAACTTTCTCTAAAGAGCAAGGTTTTTGAGAATAAAATTCAACATTTCGCAAGCGTTGTTCGTTTGTAAGACGATTCATGGTTAAATTATAGATCAAACTGAAGACATTTGATAGTGAAACAAAAAAACCAAACGTGAGTGAGCGGTTTAAACCAGTGTTGCCAAAAAGATAGTAGCTTAAAAAATCACGCATTACATATTAACCTCATTACGTCAAGTCCAATGAAAAACACATCATTTATGTCAAAATATTGTTCGATCTGACAAAACTGGCCAGGGTTGTCGATGTTTCTAACGCAATTCACTGCCTTAGACCAAGAATGGGTGAATCGGACGATGTCTATATGGATGTGTCTAATATAACCCATTGTACAAAAAAATTCTTCGAATTTAGGTAACAAATGCGCCTTTTATGGGCCCTGCACTTAAATCGGGGGTTGGGTATATATGACAGCTTATCCAAATATTCAGAAGGCCACCGCAGAGAGCAGAGATTTGCATATCCGCCTATGACGCTGAACGCCTGGGTTCGAATGCGACCAAGAGCATCAGAAAAAATGTTCAGCGGTGATTTTCCCCTCCTAATGCTGGCAACGTTTGTGAGATACTATGCCATGCATGGAAGCGCCATGTAAAAACTTCTCCCACAAGAGGTGTCGCACTGGGGCACACCATTCGGACTCGGTTATAAAATCAAGTATGCAACGAATCAGTTCATAACTTGATAGAGCTCCAGTATCATAGCAATTCTTATCCATTACCCTTTGATTGCTAATAAGGAGATACCGAGCATAGAACTTGACAAATGTGATCCATGGTAAACTGTGTAGATGATTCGGTCTGGTCGAACTTAGCACGCTATTACTTGTTTCTGTTTCTCATCGGAACATTGTTGAAACATAAGATATTTTCAATATTTATGCCATATATATAAACAATGTAAGCCAATATGTCCAACGCTAACACGTAAATGGACATCACATTGAGAAACCACAAAAACCAAAGGGAAACATGTGACCTGCTATGACATGGCATCTACAAAAGTTGTGACCTACTTTTGCCTATGTGTGGTGTAACAATCATCAGGCTAATCTCCACAACAGTGAAAATATTGCGGGCATTTGTTTTTGTACGATGTGATTCATTGGGCAGGTCGGGAAAAACTAATTGAAATGAAACCACCTACACTGACAGTCTCCATGTTCTGTAATGAATAATTTGCTGAAAACTATGCAGGGTTTTTGGAAACCAAGACAGGATATTACATAGCTGTCAAGATTATTGAAACATACAAAGATTATTGAACCTTTGTAATCCAAAACCAACGACATTTGTTGGGTTTTGGTGTTAATTAAAAATTACAATGTTAAAAATTATCAATATGCAGTACAAACCTATAGTTACGAATTTTGAAAAAAAGAAAACAGACCGCACTTGTTTTGGTATTTTTCCTTCTCTCTTACGACATAAAATACCTTTAAATATACCATTTTTCCTAATAATACCTCGCTCAACTATCCACAAGAAACTTTCGACATTTCTGTTGAGTTGTGTGCCATTTTTGAATAGCAAAATACCAATACATGGTTTATCACTCAAAATTGTGACATAGACATTACAACTAAAAGTATGCTAAACTTTTTGCAACTAAAGGTATGCAATACTTTTTGCAACAACAAGTATGCAATAGTAATTGCTTGTTCAAGTGTCAAAATAGTATGCAGTAGACGAAATGTATGCAATAAATATTGCCAACTCAAGCCATTTCTGATGATTTAGAAATATTTTCTATTGTTCGCATTTTCAATGATTGCATTCTAATTCAAAAATATATTGATGGAGTTTTTCAATGGCGTATACAGAATAATATACAACTGAATACTAAATACTTTTAAATATTATAAAAAAGATTTTATTTTAAATCTATTTATAATCAAAGCTCTGCCTTTCGGAACAATTTGATCACGTTAAGATATTTACAAATGCCGCCAGTATGTATTAGTGAGGGCGAATAACAGTTAAAAAGTGTTTTTGATGTTCGCGCCAGGATTGGAACTCAGAGGTTTTCTGTTGTAGGAACACGTTCTAACCTATGCACCCGTGTTGACATATTCATAATTTCACAATTGTTGGAAAAATTTTACCATTTCCTAATTATTTTCCAATTTTTAAAAAAAATAGTTTTTTTACTCTACACCACTACTGTGGTACAGGGTATTATAACTAAGTGAATTAGTTTGTAACACCCAGAAGGAAGAGAGATAGATCCATTGTTAAGTATACCGATCGACTCAGAATCACTTTCTGATTCGATTTAGTATTGACCCATCTTGCCAACAATGTTGCAAAACGCTTTCCTCGACGACTACCACAGTATCTAACAAGATTGCTGAAATCGGTTCAGATTTTGGCTAAGCTCCCATATATATGTTCGTCCGATTTTGAGAAATATCGCAGGAAAGTGCTCATTTTTTAACCGATTCTGTCGAAATTTTGGACTTCTTATGACTCTCGATATCTGGTGAATTTCATAGAAATCGGCCCAGATTTAGATAAAGCTGTCATATATGTATATAGATTTTCACCCCAAGAGCCACTGCAAGCGCTTAGTTTGACCAATCTTGCCAAAATGATGCATAACGCTTTCCTCGACGACTACCCCATTATCTGAGAAGTTTGTTTGAAATAGGTTCAGAATTAGATATAGCTCCCACCGTAGCGCAGAGGTTAGCATGTCCGCTTATGACTCTGAACGCCTGGGTTTGAATCCTGTCGAGACCACCAGAAAAATTTTCAGCGGTGGTTTTCCCGTCCTAATGCTGACAACATTTGTGAGGTACTATGCCATGTAAAACTTCTCTGCAACGAGGTGTCGCACTGCGGCACGCTGTTCGGACCCGGCTATAAAAAAGAGGCCCCTTATCATTGAGCTGAAAAACTTGAATCGGACTTCAATCAATGATATGTGCATTTGTTTATATGTTCGTCAGCTTTTGGGTAATTTGCAATAATGTTGTCATTTGTCAACCGTAGTTAATACAGTTTGAACATATTGGGTTGCCCAAAAAGAAATTGTCGGTAATATAGTAGTAATATAGTCGGCGTTGACAAAAATTTTTCAACGGCTTGTGATTCTGTAATTGCATTCTTTCTTCTGTCAGTTATCAGCTGTTACTTTTAGCTTGCTTTAGAAAAAAAGTGCGCGAAATTTTGTAAACTTTGTTTGTTTGGCGTCAATTTTAATATGGGTACCACATGTATTGAAAGAAATTCATTTAACAAACCGAATCAACGCTTGTGATATGCACCTTAAACGCAATGAACTCGATCCGTTTTTAAAACGAATCATAACTGGAGATAAAAAATGGATTGTTTACAACAACGTTAGTCGAAAACGATCATGGTCCAAGCATGGTGAACCAGCTCAAACCACTTGAAAGGCTGATATCCACCAAAAGAAGGTTATGCTGTCTGTTTGGTGGGATTGGAAGGGTGTGGTATATTTTGAGCTGCTTCCAAGGAACCAAACGATTAATTCGGATGTTTACTGTCAACAATTGGACAAATTGAATACAACCATCAAGGAGAAGCGACCAGAATTGGTCAATCGTAAAGGTGTCATATTTCACCAGGACAACGCTAGACCGCACACATCTTTGGTCACTCGCTAAAAACTGAGTGAGCTTGGCTGGGAACTTTTGATGCATCCACCATATAGCCCTGACCTTGCACCATCCGACCACCATTTATTTCGAACTTTGCAGAACTCCTTAAATGGTTAAACTTTCGGCAATGATGAGGCTATAAAATGGCACTTGGTTCAGTTTTTTGCAGATAAAGGCCAGAAGTTCTATGAGCGTGGAATACTCAATTTGCCAGGAAGATGGCAAAAGGTTATCGAACAAAATGGCAATTATATATTTGATTAAAGTTCATTCTAAGCTTTATTAAAAATGCATTTACTTTCTTTTAAAAAATCCGCAATTACTTTTTAGGCAACCCAATATTTGCTCGCCGAGGTCCATCAAAATTGGTTCAGAATTGGATATAGCTCCCACATTGAACTTATAGGTTAAGTGTAGGGTATTATACAGTCGGCATTGCCCTTTCTTACTGGTTTTGGCTAGATTTATGACGTTTGGACGTATGTATTATGCATCGGAAATGTATGTCATATACATCGGAGTTTCTGACCGACCATCTATGATTATAACCTTTATAACAAAATTGTTGGAAGACCCTTGATAGTTTTCGGAACTTTAACTATGTCAATGTCAACGTATAGCTCATGTCGTTGACTAGAACAGAAACAGGTTGCTGCCTGATTGCAAAACATGATAAGGTTTAAAAAAGGTTGAATGTAACCAATTCTTATCAGAGCGGCAAAACGTGTCTTCAGGAATATTCTCTGTGAACAGATAAAAAACTTTCTCTCAAAAATCCATAATCAAACTGAATCGATAGTAGACCACATGGGGGTGAAAGCAGATCCAACGGAGGACATTTTGAGGCTTTTGAAAAAAATGCATTTTCCACAGGATACGACGGGACTCACGGTGACACCGGAATCTTGGAGTTATGAGATCAAAGGCGAATTTTTTATAATAAATATATAATTTTGATTGTAAACATATATCAAAAGATTCGGACTTTAACATGAATGGAGGCTTAATAACTTTGAAATATTTTATTATAATTAGTATGGTGTAATTTTAGGGGTCAATGTTGTAAACTTTGAGTTTTTTTCAATCATGCAGATTAGTAGTCCAAACCATAATCTGAACTTTTTTTCTTTAATTTGAAGTCAATTCCAATACAAATAAATCCTGAAAAAACTTAACTTATAAAGGGATTCAAAGCAAAAATCGTTAAAATGACGTAAAAGCTTCATATCCGGGAGCCCTGTGTGGATACCATCATAAAGAGTAGGACATACAGCTATCTGCTCAAAAATACATGCCAAGACGTTCGCATTGGCGGTTTGCATTGACATCGAAGGGACATTTAACAATGTGCGGACCGACACATTGATCCAATCCTTAGACCAGTACCGGGTGAACCGGGTCCTTAAAGACTGGATAAACCATATGCTAAGGAACAGGTAGATAAGGTGGTTGTGGCTCCCATGACATAAATATTTGGGAGAAAGAGGCACGCCACATAGGGCATTTTATCGCCTTTTATTATTTATGGGTGAAGACCATCAACTTATGACGAATTCTGACTGATGAGGGATTTCGACCCGTCTGCTAAGTAGGCGATGTTATAATACTTCCAAAGCATAAGGATCCAAACCTGCTGAAGTCCGAGTTAAGGGCATGGGCGAAGAATGTGCATATAACGATATAAAACTGCGAAACGGTCGGTAAGACGACAAAAATCCTATGGGGTGGTCGGGATCGAGAGAAGACGAGGCTAAACTGAAAACAAGTAAGAAGAAGGTCAGTATAGCTTTAGGTCGCATGGTGGGGCACATAGGACTGCGAGCTCACTAATGCAGAATCGGTGCGGCAAGAGAAAGCATATGTAGTGCATGTGGGGAACATGATGATACGATGAAGAAATACCTATGTCGCACAGTAGGATAGATTCGAAAAAAACTAGTAGAAAATGTGTCATTTCACTATAGTAAAAAATGTGTCACTAAAAACGTGCAAAATTTTTTTTTGCGCCAAACAAATTGGTGATTTTTGTAAAAAAAAAAAAATGGGCAGAATTTATTTTGGGGTTTCTTTAGGACGCTTCTATCTGCAAAATCTCAAAAGAGTTACCTCTTTTTATTTTTTCTTACAATTTTTTTCAATCTGTGTCAGAATACCAGCCACCATAGAATGGGGGTATCCTATTCTAGTGATTCCGTTTGTAATACCTCAAAAGTAAATATATAAAGTTTGATTGTCTTGACATTCTTAGTAGTTTTAGCAATGTCCGTCCGTCCGTCCGTCCGTACCCTTACAGTCGAACAAATCAAGATATCCGATTTAAATTTTGCACATATATTTCTTATTGATGTAGGTCGTAGGGGATTGCTAATGGGCTATATCGGTTCATATTTGGCTATATATTCCATAGCCCCTAGAAAGCATAATTGTGATCTGATTTGGTTGAAATTTGGCACATAGTGTTCTGTTATGACTTCCCCGAAACTGCAATTGTTAGCCGGTTTCGCTGAAATTGGGCACATAGTATTTTTTTTTTTCAATATCCATGATTAGTATTGTCAAAATCTGTCCATAACCATATATGGCTCCCACATAAGCCGATCTCCCGATTAATATTCTACGGCCTCTAGAAGTTAAAATTTTTGCCCGATTTGGTAGAAATTTATTACCTAAAGTACAAATGTACCCTTCAACCGGGGCTGCGAAGTCGGATTATTCTGAACTAATCTCCAACTACATAGTTCGACTCCGACTTCGTTTCCGGCCTCAAAAGCTTTACTCCGGTCGACTCCGCAGCCTTCAACTATTTACGTTCTTATGTACAAATTTTTAGCTGATTCCATGGTGGTGGTGGGCTCCCAAGTTTCGGCCCAGCCGGACTTAGCCCGTTTAAAAAGATCAGTTTTGTTGCACACTGTAATAATTCCAAAAAAATCAAAAAGCTTTTGTAGTGATTTCCATGATAACATACCTTGATACTCTCCCAGTCTGTGCCACATGAATTAGTTCAAGTCTGACGTTATATTCATTCCCAACGTGAGGTAACTTTCCCCCGCAAATTGAGGCGTTAGCATATGTAGTGCTCCAAATATTCTCCCCACATGCCCTGCATACAGATTCGCTAGCCGTATATATGCTCCGTAGATGCGCATATAATCCTATGTGTTCTAGGTGGGTACATCGCCTTATCACAGTTCAGACCTCCCCATCAGATCTTTCGAAAGTTACATCGTATCACATGTGCAACTGACTGACCTATGCTCGTAACCTTGAAGAGCTTCGCTATGTCTACGCTTATCGCCGTCAAACTCCTAACTGTCAAGTTATGCAAAATCTATCAATATACGGCATAATTGATCTCCCGCCCCAATGCATTTTACTGTGTATGACCATGTGCAAGCTAATGCTATAATCAGGCAGACATAAGAAAACTTCATTTCTTGATATATAATGCACACAGATATCATCTGTATAGCATTGGCTACAAGGTGGCATTTACGCAAGGATTGCTCGCGAGTGGAATATGTGGTTGGACGCAATTTACTTGGCTATCCTTTAAAGGTCACATAGGAAATGTATGTATATCCTAGTATCCCTCTTTCTTATAATAAAGTACATCGTAATCAAAAAAAAATTCTAAACGAAATTTCCTCGCTCATCTCATCCACAACGGTATGCCTCATAAAATGTCTTTTTCTTTCACAAACCACAAAACAAATTTGAGTTTTCTCTTTTCTAGATGTTTAGCGGCTGGTTTAGAGCTAAACATTTCTATTAGGAACTTTTAAAATATTCCTTAGAACCTTATCACAAATTATTCATACATTTATTTTGGCCAGCACAATAGTCCAGAGCTAAAGTAAACGTTGTGGAAAAAGTTGCTTAACCACAAATTATGAGTCCAATAATTTCTTCAATATCCTGTAAATATTGGTTATATTTTCAACGTTCTCTTCAACACACCCCCCTACTCTCATCGAGCCACAAACAAAACGCCAAGTCATGAATACGTAATGATTTTTGGTAGCCACGTTTTGCACGTTTCATTTGGCGCGTTAAGGAAAACACGTTCTGTGCAAATTTATTTGCTTCCTCCACTGCCACGCAGCAGAAATAAACATTTTTCTTTGCCACTTTCAGATTTTTGGGGCAATAGTAACCATTTCGTTTCCCTACAAACCATACTTTAGGGAAAAATGTGTATCTCCGGTTCAGCGTTTTCTCCGCCCACGCCCTTTCCCCCTAGCCAAAAAAACAAAAGGACCCAAAAGTTTAAGTCATAAAGATGCCACAAAACCATTTCGCTCACTCGGTGGCTGGGAAATAAAACTTTTTCCCCAAAAACGGAAATGTATTTAATCGAGCATTGGTAATTGAAAAATGTGTTGATGGATTGATTGGTAAAGCGAAGTGTACCAAAAGGGATCATTGTTTGTTCCCTTCTGCATCCGGAGTGTATTTCCATATTTTAAGTCAGGCTAAAGTAACAGAGGAAGTATTTTGAAATTTATGCCATAAAACATTTGGAAATTTGCATTTCCCATTTGGACTTTATATTGAGTGGAACAAGAGAACTGTTTTGAAATTCAAATGGAAATTTGTCAAAGTATCATTTTGCAAATGTAAGTTTGGACTTTCATTATTTTAACATTTTCGTTTGTTGCGAGCATTAAGGATAGCATTACATAGCATACTTTAAGGCTCAACTTAAAAGTTATATCCATTGCCTGCATTTAATATTTATTATTGTTCCCAGTACTATATTTTTTGCTCAAATCGTATACTACATACTGCAAATAGTTTCAATTATGGTTAAAAACAGACAAAACCCATTCAAATATACAAAAAAAATATAAGCATTAAAATTAAACCAGTAAAAATGTGTAATAGATTGTGAAGATAACAAAACGGATTATGATTGAGGCTTTTAGCACCTCTCTGTACATAAGATTCTGTGAGTGAGGTGCTAAAACCCTTTGAGAAGCAATAAAATTAGCAAATTTAGTCGAAAACTAGATAAACTACAGGCATTTCTACGCATATGATGGGTGCTATCAATGTTAAAATATGTCTACGCGACCTCTAGAGCCTCAAAAGCCATATCGTATTATGGTCTCGGGTGACTTAAATGTTTAAACCATTTAAGTCACCCAAGGTTTCCTTTAATGATAAGCCTTCAATCAACCTCATTATTTCAAGATACCAGTATCTCCGTGAGTCCCGTCGCATCCTGTGGAAAATGCGTTTTTATCAAAAACCTCAAAATGTCCTCCGGTGCACAGTGGGTACACCACTGCGGTGCAGGGTATTATAACTTAGTGCATTTGTTTGTAACACCCAGAAGGAAGAGAGATAGACTCATTGATACCTATACCGACCCATTCAGAATGACTTTCTGATTCGATTTAGCTATTTCTGTCTGTCTATCGGTCAGTCCGTCTGTCTGTACGTCTGTCTGTACGTCTGTCTGTCATCTCCATGTTAATTTGTGTTCAAAGTACAGGTCGCAATTCTCATCAGATCGTCTCCAAATTTGGCCCATACATTCATCTTTGGCCTAGAGGCGAAGTCTATTAAAATGGAAAACAAGTAAAAAGGCGTTAAGTTCGGCCGGGCCGGGCCGATCTTTGGATACCCACCACCACGGGTATATATGTAAACCACCTTTCGTCAAATCCGGGGAAAAATGCATACCTTATGACCCGATTTGGACCAAATACTAATAAGTACAAGTCATTGTTCAACTGTGTAAAACAAAATTTTGCTCTTTTTAGTAGCTACATCTAAAAATAAACCGCTCTGAACCGTAAACGACACGGATGGCGAAAAGCCTAACATACGTCACTGTGTCAAATTTCAGTGAAATCGGATTATAAATACGCCTTTTATTGGGCCAAGGCTTTTCATCGAGATATCGGTCTATATGGCAGCTATTTCCAAATCTGGACCGATTTCGACCAAGTTGCAGATAAATATCGAAGAGCCTAACACAACTCACTGTCCCCAAATTTCGGCGAAATCGGACAATTAATGCGCCTTTTATGGCCCTAAAACCTTAAATCAAGAGATCGGAGAAATCTGGAACGATCTGAGCCAAATTGAAAAATAATAATGAAAGTTTTATCACAACTCACTGTTTAAATTTCGGCGACATCGGACAATAAATGCGCCTTTTATGGGCTCAAACCCTTAAATCGAGAGATCGGTCTATATGGCTGCTATATCCAAATCTGAACCGATCTGAGCCAAATTGACAAAGGATGTTGAAGGGCCTAAAACAAATCACTGTCGCAAATTTCAGCAAAATCGGATAATAAATCGGAGGATCGGTCTATATGCCAGATATATCCAAATCTGAACCAATCTGAGCCAAATTGACGAAGGATATTGGTGGGCCTAACACCACTCACTGTTCCAAATTTCAGCAAAATCGGTTATTAAATGTGGCTTTTATGGGTCTGAGACCCTAAATCGGCGGATCGGTCTATATGGGGCCATATCTAGATATAGTCCGATTTGGCCCATCGTCGAACTTAACCTGCTTATGGACAAAAAAAGAATCTGTGCAAAGTTTCAGCTCAATATCTCAATTTTTGAAGACTGTAGCGTGATTTCAACAGACAGACGGACGGACATGTTTAGATCGTCTTAGATTTTTACGCTGATCAAGAATATATATACTTTATAGGGTCGGAAATGGATATTTCGATATGTTGCAAACGGAATGACAAAATGAATATACCCTCATCCTTCGGTGGTGGGTATAAAAATGGGTTTAGATTTGGACTAATATTGCAATAATGTGGTCATTTGTTAACCGATTCTATCGAAATTTGGCAGGAAAGATTTTCTCTTGACTCACGACTTTACTGACGAATCTCATAGAAATCGGTTCATATTTAGATATAGCTCTCATATATATATCGCCCGATTTTCACTCCTAAAGCCCCTGCAAGCGCATTTCTTGGCAAAATTTGGTACAACGCTTTCCTCGACAATTATCATAATATCTAAGAAGTAAATATAGACTCCCATATATATATTCGTCCGATATGGACTTATATTGTAATAATGTGGTCATTTATTAACCGATTTTCTCGAAGTTTGGCAGGAAAAATTTTCATATGACTCTGAATATTACTGGTGTATTCCATATAAATCGGTTCAGATTTAGATGTAGCTGCCATATATGTATATCGCCCGATTTTCACTTCTAGAGCCACTGTATGCTCAATTTATTGACCAATCTTCCCAAAAATGTGCAACGTTTTCCTCGACCACTACCACAATATCTAAGAAGTTTGGTCGAAATCGGTTCAAATTTGGATGTAGCTCCCATACCTATGTTCGTCAGATTTTGGGTAATCTGCAATGCAGTTTGAACATATTTGCTCGAAATTTGATACGGATTGTTTAATAACCCATCTAAAAACATCCGCCAAGGTCCATCAAAATTGGTTCAGAATTCGATATAGCTCCCACTTTGTTCTTATGGGGTAGGTGTAGGCTATTATACAGTTGGCACCGCTCGACTTTTGCCTTTTCTTACTGATTATCTATAGGGCGGGTGTAGGATATTATGAAGTCGGCGCCATCCTTTTTTTGTGTGGTAGAAAAGAACTCTCTATTGCATTTAATCACAGCTACAAAGTCCGTCCACTCATTACAAATGGGACTTATGAAAGCATAATGGCCCAATGCCAATACGTTCATGCTGCACTGCATTTCCAATGATCTGTGCAAAAAATCAAACGAAATCCTATGGGTTTTATTTGTGTTAACAGCACGACAAGGAGGCCAATTTAGGTGAGGGGTGTAGATTTAAGTAAGTCTTGTTGATTAAGTGTGGGGAAATGTACAAATTTCCTCTCACATTTCAACTGTACTTTTGAAATTAACGAGCAAAATGCTCCCGCACTTTAATGCTATCCGCTTGATATTTTGCACAAATACTTAATATTGATGTAGGTCCATATCGGTTCAGATTTGTTCCAATTTGAATATAGCTCTCATATAAACTGATCTCCCGATTTGACTTCTTGAGCCCTTAAAAGCCGCTTTGGCTGAAATTTTGGATATATAGCGTTCTGTTATGACTTCCAACAACTATGCTAAGTACGGTCCAAATCGGTCTATAACCTGATATAGCTCTCATAAGAACCGATCTCCCGATTTGACTTCTTGAGCCCCTGGAAGACTTAATTTTTGTCCCATTAGGCTGTAGTAGTGTTCTGTTATGATTTCCAACAACTATGCTAAGTACGGTCTAAATCGGTATATAACCTGATATAGTTCCCATATATACCAATCTCCCGGTTAGCCCTTTCAAGCCGCAATTTGTGTCCGATATGGCTGAAATTTTGCATGTAGTGCTATGTTATGACTTCCAACAACTGTGCCAAATACGTTCTAAATTGGTCCATAACCTAATATAGCTTGCATGTAAATCGATCTCTCAATCATCCTTGAATAAAATTATGCCGTTCAACTAAATTTATTTTGTATACATTCTTAGCAGAATCCATGGTGGTGAGTTCCCAAGATTCGAACCGATCGAACTTAGCACGCTTTTACTTGCTTTTTTTTTAATATATACAAATCAATTACAAATCGGACGCTCCCGACATACATGATATAAAATCAGAGATAAATTTTGTTATATACCATCTATATCAGACTATAGACGATTCATAATGGTACACCATTATTATCTCTGAAGCGATTTTCTTCAACTATTTCTCTCCTTAATACACTTACCTCCAAGTGACATATTCACCGAAAAAATCAAACGTTCATTTTCTCTTTTGACATTACCTGCCATTGGGGCAAATAAATAATACCCTCTCCTTTCACAATAGCCCACATGCAAAAGAGGGCACTTGTCGAAATCGGTGTAACGATGTATTACAGCATCCAATTGGTTGGCAGGCCGGTCCGATGTTACACTCAAACAAAAACATCTGCTTTTTATGAAGTTTTCCATTATCCTGTTCAATTCCCTTGCAAATGTCAAGTTGTGTTGAACATTTACACTCCCTCAGAGAAGAGGATTACAATATCGTCATAATAACTACCCTCCGTATGTTACTCCTCTCCTAGTTTTTGTTTTTTTTTGTAGGACATACTCTTGTAATAGAACATCCAAGGGATTGTGAGCTTCTTAACTGAAATAAAGAGCCATGCCTTCTACTGTGGGAACACACCATAATCCTTGCAATTGTATTTGGCAAAAGAGGATTTACAATGAACGAAGAATGAATGAACATTGGTACGTGCGGTTAGTTGGTCGGTCGGTTGGTTGGATTGTTATTTGAACAGGGACATTGAGTTCATACTCGTACATATGTTATGGCGAATGTCCTTTTGTCTGTGGTGAACATGTTTAAATCTGCAATTGTCATATTTATGACTATCACTATCAGATGCTGCTTTAGACATACACAAACACACACACACACACATACACCTAAACAGACATAATGAAAAACTAACACGAATCAAATGCACAGTCTTGATTATGATCTTAATAATTGCTTTGGTGGTTACTTGGCTGTTTGTGAGTTGGTCACTGGCTTTTTTCCCATTTTGGCGATGACATTATAAAGATTGTCATAAAACAAAAGCAACTGCAGGGATTTGGATTATATATAAGGGGTGATTTTTTTGAGGTTAGGATTTTCATGCATTAGTATTTGACAGATCACGTGGGATTTCAGACATGGTGTCAAAGAGAAAGATGCTCGGTATGCTTTGACATTTCATCATGAATAGACTTACTAACGAGCAACGCTTGCAAATCATTTTCAGTGAATGGGCCCTAGAAAAGTTGGCAGAAAATCCGCTTTTTTATCGACAAATTTTGTTCAGCGATGAGGCTCATTTCTGGTTGAATGGCTACGTAAATAAGCAAAATTGCCGCATTTGGAGTGAAGAGCAACCAGAAGCCGTTCAAGAACTGCCCATGCATCCCGAAAAATGCACTGTTTGGTGTGGTTTGTACGCTGGTGGAATCATTGGACCGTATTTTTTCAAAGATGCTGTTGGACGCAACGTTACGGTGAATGAACACATTTCGAACCGAACACTGATTTTGGTAATAAAATTCAATGATTTGCAAGCGTTGCTCGTTAGTAAGTCTATTCATGATGAAATATCAAAGCATACTGAGCATCTTTCTCTTTGACACCATGTCTGAAATCCCACGTGATCTGTCAAATACTAATGCATGAAAATCCTAACCTCAAAAAAATCACCCTTTAGTATGGAGTATTTTTTGGCATGCCATGGAGCAGGCTTCGTTATTACAAAATTCCAACTGTGGCTATTTTCTAATATAAAAATAGTAGGGGAAATTATTATGAAAGTTCAAAAAGGATTGGATCTTAACAGAATTGAGTTTTAATTTGAACAACTTTGCCATGGTGTCGCATAAGTACTTTTAATTCCTAAGTACTGTAGGGCGTATGATGTATATAATCATAAAATATATGTAACTCATACTCTCTGTGGTATTCGTTTGAACTAAAAAGAGAAGACAAATGATTTAATCTCAAGAGAGCAACACACAGTTGTATTTCCATAAATTCATTCAAATTAATGATTTATTGCTAATAAAGCAAGACTATGAAATCACGTAGTACTCTTTTGCTTGCCACGTAGCATGGAAGTATGTAACAGCAGATAAAATAAATTAAAGATGTGCGAACAAAGAGCGTTCAATGGCATACTTTCATACAGATCCTATAGTGTAGTGATACCAATGTCAATTGTGACTCAATAGAACTTGGGTTGCCCAGAAAGTAATTGCGGATTTTTTAAAAGAAAGTAAATGTATTTTTAATAAGACTTAGAATGAATTTTAATCAAATATACATTTTTTATACTTTTTTTCTAAAGCAAGCTGAAAGTAACAGCTGATAACTGACAGAAAAAAGAATGCAATTACAGAGTCACAAGCTGTGAAAAAATTTGTCAACGCCGACTATATGAAAAATCCGCAATTACTTTTTGGGCAACCCAATATATTCGTCCGACCCTCGTCGAAGTTGTACCAAATTTGTATCTTATGATAGGTTGGGTTTAGGTAAAGACCTATCTGGAATATAAACCGAAATTTTGCAAAGCCTACTAATACATTCACTAAATATCCTTCAAATTGGTATCTGATACTGACTCCATAAGATATAAATCAAGTAAAAAATCATTAAGTTCGGCCGGGCCGAACTTTGGATACCCACCACCTCGGTTATATATGAAAGCCCCCTTTCGGCACAATCCGGCAATAATTGGATAACTTATGCACCCAAATTCGACACGGGTATTGAGTGGGTTAATAAATATAAGTCACTGTTGAATTTTGTATTTCAAATTTCAGCGAAATCGGGTAATAAATAGAGCTTTTATAGTCTTCAGACCCCTTATCGGCAGATCGGTCTATACGACAGCTATATCTAAATATAGTCCGATCTGAACCATATTTGGGTACTATGTTAGGAGGCGTAAAGCTACTCAATGTTTCAAATTTCAACGAAATCGGTTAAAAAACAAAGCTTTATTGGGCTTTAGACCCTTTGTCTGGAGATCGGTCTATATGGCAGCTATATCTAAATAAAGTCTGATTTGATTCATATTTAGGTCGGATATCAGGCGGCTTAAGGTAACCCTCCGTTTCAAATTTCAGCGAAATGGGGTAATAAATAAAGCTTTTATGGACTTCAGACCCTTTATAGCCAGATCGGTATGTATGGCAGCTATATCTAAATATAGTCCGATATGGACCATATTTGGGTCAGATGTCGGGAGGCTCCTCACTGTTTAAATTTCAGCGAAATCGGATGAAAAATAAGCCATTTATGTGCATTAGGCCCTTTATCGGAACATCGGTCTATATAGCAGCTATATCCAAATAGGGTCCGATTTGTCCCGTTCAAAAACTTAACCAGCGTGCATCAAAAAGACGTATCTGTGCCAAACTTCAGCTCAATATCTCAATTTTTGAAGGCTCTAGAGTGAGTACAACAGACGGACGGACAGACACCGTTAAATCGTCTTAGAATTTTGCGACGATCCGAAATATATATACTTTGTAGGGTCGACATTTGATATTTCGATGTATTGCAAACGGAATAACTAAATGAATATACCCCCTGTCCTACGGTGGTGGATATAATAAATTAAAGTTGTACGAACAACAATTCAAAATACAAATCCTTTACTGTATTAAAATGGGTATCAATTGTGAGACAGTGGCAATTGTGAGTTATGTTCATCCGTCACTCTGTCGTAGGTATGCTAGCTTTGTAACTACTACAGCACATCAACTAACGTTTTGCAAAGGCCTATGACGCTGAACGCCAGGGTTCGAATTCTGGCTAGAATATCCGAAAAACTTCTTCAGCGGTGATTATCCCCTCCTAATGCTGGCGACATTTGTGGGGTACTTAGCAATGCATAGAAGTCATCTTAACTTTTCCCCAAAGAGGGGTCGCACTATGGCACGCCTTTTAAAAATCCTTTTGAAGACAGAAGAGTTTGATGTTGTTCTTATCCAGGAACTATGGTTATGTGAACACGTGTTTTGTGTACTAAAAAGTTATTGATTTAAACTACCCAATAGTGCGTGGAATGGTCGTGATCGACCGGATCTCCGTCTGCACTCGACCTCAAGTGCCGTCTCAGGTATCCGATCGGAAATCCTCTTTCATTCCTTCCAGTTCTCCTATCGTTGCCTCGATCAAACCGCGATGAAATGACCTGCTCCTATCCTCTATCCATTCTCAGATCGCCTTATGTCTCATAGCCCCAGTGGCTGCCTCACATTTAACCTGTTTGTCTATAGGTCGGATATCCAGAATAGTCTCCAGCGCCCTGGTGGTCGTGGTCTTCATCGCTTAGCCTATACCAAGACAACATGTTCTCTGAACCTTTTGTATTATCCTTAATTTACATTTTTCTCCATTGCAATCCACCAAACTACTGAAGTGTAAGTGAGTATCGGTCTAATTACGCTCCTGTAGACCCAATGCACTATCCTCGGATTCAGGCCCCATTCGACCCTACGCCCCTTCTCGGTAGGCTCCTGAATGTAACAGTTCAATTAAGTTTTCTGTCCAAGATCACTCCTAAATATTTGACCTTGCCAGATATTGAAATCGTTGTGTTGCGGGAACAAAACGATACGGAGGCCACCGTAGCGCAGAGATAAGCATGTCCGCCTGTGACTCTGAAGACCTGGGTTCGAATCCTGGCGAGACCATCAGAAAAAATTTTCAGCGGTGACTTTTCCCTCCTAATGCTGGCAACATTTGTGAGGTACTATGCCATGTAAAACTTCTCGCCAAAGAAGGTGTCGCACTGCGGTACGCCGTTCGGACTCGGCTATAAAAAGGAGGCGCCTTATCATTGAGCTTAAACTTGAATCGCACTGCACTCATTGATATGTGAAAAGTTTGCCCCTGTTCCTTAGTGGAATGTTCATGGGCAAAATTTCCAATTTGCATTTGTTGAGGGAATGTGGTGTCTTTGTCTTTCTCTCGAACAGGCAGATTTCAGCCTACTCTGGGTTAACATTGAGACCCCTAGGTCCAGCCAGTCGTATGCCATCTCTAAGACCCTTACGGACTTTCTGCAAAGCTGATTCGGATCCTTACCCCTTAGAAGTATTGTAACATCGTCTGCGTTTGTCGTCTGGGGGCGGGTTCAAATCCCTCCTCAGTCAGCATTCGTTATGAATTATTTTTGGCAGACTTCCATAGAAAAGGTGAAAAAATGCCACCCAGTGGCGTACCCTGTACACAATTTAACCACCTCTTCCTTAGCATATGATTTATCCAGTCTCTAAGGACCCGGTCCACCTGGTACTAATCTAAGGATTAGATCAGTGTATCGTTCCCCACTTTGTCGAAAGCCCCTCGATGTCAATGCATACCGCCAATGTGTACGTCTTAGCATTGAATAATTCTTCTATTTTACGCACTACCTCTGATGTAGCTAAACTTGTCAATAGCCCTCATTCCTTGGAATTAAATAAAAAATATGGTGTCTGAATCAAATATTCTTCTGGTCGATCATATTAACAGTTGAATTGCAAGCTGTGCCTTATATATGCCCCCTTGGCTATGCAACAATTTAATCGTTGGGGTACGTATTTTTGATTTCAAAATGGCTGAAGATTTGTAGAAATTCAAGAACATTTTATAGCAGACTAGCTTGCAAAACTAGGAATTACCGTTTAAATTGGAGAAAAAAGGAGGACTGTGAACACTCCAAGATTATATGCCCAAATCCAAACTTAAAGAGGACTACCGCTTTGCTGTCGTTCGGTTTCACTCGTTGGTCCATCATAATAGATGTCACTGGTGCAAGAAAAAAATTCTGCTGAAGCTGTAAGGACGTCGAGGTTGAGAAAACAATAGCTGGGACAATGCTGTATGCATGTCCCGCACTGGTCAGCAGGAGAAGTTCCATTTTAGCTTCTCGTGTGTATGGTTCAATCGAAAGAACCAGAAGGCCTTTGTCTTTTTTGTTTCTCAGGTAATCACACTTGACTTACTTGTCTAGATCAACCCGAATAAAAAGGGTGATTTTTTTATTTTTTAATATAAAATTCAGAAAAATTTATGAAATCTTTATTTGAATCGATAGTACGGTCCATATAATTTAATGTTTGAAGATTATTTTATGCAAATGTTGACCGTGATTGCGCCTCAAATGGTCCATCCGCTTAGTTCAATTTTGGCATACTCTTTCCAACATTTTGGCCGGCATCTCACGAATAAATGCTTTAATGTTGTCTTTCAATGCGTCAATTGAAGCGGGCTTTTCTGTATAGACATGAGCTTTAACATAGCCCCACAAAAATAGTCTAAAAGCCTTAAATCGCACGATCTAGGCGGCCAATTGACCCGCCCCGAACATGAAATAAAATGTTCACCGAACTTGCCTCTCCATAAGTCCATTGTTACGCGTGCTGTATGTCATGTGGTACCGTCTTGTTGAAACCACATGGCTTGCATTTTGAGCAAAGTTGGATATCATCTCACGGTAGCGCTCACCATTCACAGTTACGTTACGATTTGCATCACCTCTGAAGAAGTGCGGTCCACTGATGGCACCAGCCCATAAACCGCACCAAACTGTGACTTTTTCTTGATGCAATGATTGCTCTTGCAATGCTTCTGACTGATCTTCACTCCAAAATCGACAATTCTGCTTATTTACGTACCCATTGAGCCAAAACTGAGCTTCGTCATTAAATGGAAGAAGCGCGCGATGAACTTTCTTAACGGAGCACACATTTTGATAACAAAATTCAATAAGCAAGCAAGTGTTGGTTGTTTGTAACACGATTCATAGTTACATTATAGACCAAACTCAAGATGTTTGACAGTGAAACAAAACACGAAACGAGCGTGAACTGTTTAAACCAGTGTTGCCAAAGAGATAATATCTAAAAAATCTGTTTTTATTAGCTCCATCTTTATCCGCGCTAAATTGGACACATAAGTCAACCGTTCGACATAGACGTCAATTTTAGGGCAATTGTTTGAATTGGCATCATGACAAGATTCGCTACAAATATATAGCGGCGGGTTTCCAAAGTACAGGAGAACTTCCTGCACTGTACTTTTTACACTAGAAAGACCAAACCGGCCAAAATGGCTGGTTTGAGCTATTTTGAAATTAAAGTTTTGAAAATTTTGTTTAATAAAATAATTTTTTTTATAGATTTTTGTAGGTTTTAAAACAAACGTTTTTCACCAAAAATCAAATCAGTCATTTGGTGAATAAAGCAAAAGTGTGTAAACAATGCTTGGTCTTTCTAGTGTTTAATGTGATCTTTTGTGAAAGTAGATGGCGATACTCTATTTCCTTTACTTTCCGCTTCAGGGAAAAGAAAAACAAAACCTACGCAATATTCCCAATTACTAATATATTCTTCGTAGTCTTTATTGTCCATTTTTAAAGTGTCTGCAATTCCCTTTTGATTTGCCAACAGTTGTCAATTAAAAAACAGTTGACTTTATATTGCCGTAAACTTTTAAGACATCCCTAAACCCTATTCCCCTATTGAGAATATTGGAAATGTCCCATGAATAACTTAAATGGCCCTTTTTGGCCTGCCATCGCCTTGTCTTTCGTTGCTCCTTCCAGTCTTGGTTCTAACGCATGGCTAACGTGTTATGCATGTAAATTGAGTTATGCCACCCGGGTCTAAGGTGGGTACCACTCCATGCAAAGTTTTCGTTTTGGGTCAGCTGATGATGCCGACCTTTTTCCCTCCGGCATACTCTAGGGGGGTCAACTGATGATTGGAGTGGCTAAAGTTAATCACTTTTAATAGACTACCCAAATGGAAACGTGTGTGAGGCTAAATGCTCCCGAAATGAGGTGTTAGCAATTAGATGACTCTCCGAATATGTGATAGTCTAAAATTGGCACGTTTCTTCGGTTTTTTTTTTTGTCTTGGCAATTTTGCCCAAAACATGCATGCTAACTAGCTGCGACACAAAAGTGTTGTAGCTGCATGTGTTTAGCATGCTAATGATCCCTTATTTTACCTTTGTGTGGCTCCCTTATGCCAGTAAGGATGGTTAATGTGTTGCCACCATCAACCTACCTATGAGTTGGCAATAGTTTCAGGTTAATATGCAAGCTAATGCATACGAATTGTTTACGGCTTTTTGTAAGCTTTACCATTATGCCTGCGGTACGTTTTGCTGCTCCATCTATACCCAATTTTCAATTGCTTTTGGTGTGCGAGTTGTTGTTGTTGTAGCGCATTTGCTGGACCATGGCTTAAATCAAAGTGATTTACCATGCTGTTGCACTTTATGATGTTATGCTTTCCCAAATGACTTTGTGGCCTGCGGTTCGCCATATGAGTGACGTGCTCTGACTTTAGGTACATACACACATACATACATTACTCATACGCCATTTGTCCATGAAATGGGAATAATTGTAATTAAAAGCCCATTAAAAGTGCTTATACGCATCCAGAGAAAACGGATTAATTAAGTGGTTTTGGCAAAAGCTTTGCCATTTCGAATGGACAGACATTCACAGTTATAATCTTCATTGCCATAAAATTGAGACCTAAAACTTTTACTAATGATGACATCTTGTGCCATGATGTTATGAGGATAATTTAATAATGGAAATTATGGGAAATAATTTAAATATATGACTGACAAAAATACAAATTTGGTATTTGATCTCTAGTTTTAAAATTTTAGAGTAGTCCTAAAGGAACCAAAGGACTTTTTTTTTTAAATAGGAAGATCCGGCACATTTTCTACAGTATAACCTGGAAGCGCTAAATATATACTAACACAAAAAGCGTTACATTCGGGAGCGTACCAAGAAGGCTCACAGATGCTGGGCAGTATGTAGACTCGAAATGAAGCCTGCATCAGAGGATAGTCCACTGTCTCCACAGGAGCGTGGCTAGACCAATTCTTAACTACGCTTCAATAGTTTGGTGAACTGGATACTAAGGATAATACACCGGGTTCAGATAACATGTTGTATTGGAATAGGCGGTGCGATGCTGATCACCCCCACTGAGACTATTTTAGTTATCCGACCCATAAACATACAGATTAAGTATGAGACAACGAGACAATCTCAGCCTCTCTCAATATTGGAAAGACTACAATAAGCAAAGATCGTAATACTGAAATATCAGACAGTGCAGTGGCGAGAGACCCAACACAGCCTAACAAACAGACAATCTCAGCCTCTCTCAATATTGGAAAGACTACAATAAGCAAAGATCGTAATACTGAAATATCAGACAGTGCAGTGGCGAGAGACCCAACACAGCCTAACAAACAGGGACCCGACGACGGACCCATCACCAACTTCAAAATTCCGAATACTGGGTTAGGTAAAGATCCAAATGTTGAAACATTTGGCAGCGCAGCGACAGGAGTCTCAATGCAACCCAACGAACAGGGAGCCGTTGATGGTATCATCACCTACACCCAAGAAGCCCATTTACTTAGGATTTGGGAGACTAAGATAGGCCAAGATCCTAGTATTGAAACATCAGGCAGTACAGGGAATGGAAACCCCAAACAGCTAAGCGAACAGGGACCCGACGATGGAACCATTACCGACTTTATAAAGAGTTGGAAGACTAGACTGGTCAAAGAACCTAAAACGATGATAGCAGGCAGTGCAGTGACAGGAAAGTAAATGCAGTCTGAAGAACAGGGAGCATACGATGAGATCATCACCTACTCCCAAGATGCCCATTTACTGGAGGACCAATGATTGAGTTAATCCAGATAAATCTCCACCGGAGCAAGACTACTAAACACTCTCTGATGGAGAAAATCAGCAATGGCAAGGTTCATATCGCCTTACTTCAGGAGCCATGGACGATCCGGAACAAAGTTTCTGGACTGAACCATATCAACTACCAATTATTCTATGCCAACACTGGTACTCGGCCGAGGACCTGCGTTATTTGTCATAAAAATTTGAATTATATATTTTCCCCAGAGTTGTCAAAGTCGGAGGCAACAGTGGTGAGATAGGGTGACGGTGGAGCATACCTGGCATCACTTTATCTGCCTTTCCACTCTCCAACACCGCCACCCACGACGGAGCTGCAACGGCTGGTGAGGCAAGCGAAACAGACAGAAAACGAGTTACTAATAGGGTGCGATTCGAACTCTCACCACATTTCGTGGGGTAGCACCAACACTAATAAGCGGAGCCAAGCACTGGCTGAGTTCTTGAATACTATCGACCTAATAAAACTTAATATTGCTAACACCACTATCTATGTTAATAGGATTAGGGAGGAGGTATTAGATGTGACGATATCTTCAGAAAATCTGATCTATGAGGTTCAGGATTGGAGGGTCTCCATGGAACACTCTTTCTCTGACCATCGCTACATAAGGTTTAGAATAGCACTGCCAGCGCCGAATCCGATAAGCTTACGGAATAAGTTGAAAACCATCTGGACAAAATTCAGAAGGCTACTCAGAAGAAGACTTGGGCAAGATAATTTAGATTGTTCAAGCATAGAAGAGATTGACGAAAATGTCAACAGGATTACGACTGCACTGATGGGATCCTTCGAAGATAGTTATCCACTTCAGGAAAGGAAATCAGCTCAAGAAAAACCCTGGATGACCGGGAAGATTCGCAATATTGAGAAAAAGGTTCGCAGACTTTTTAACAGTGCACGTTGTAAAAACGTGGAAGTTTATTGGGATGTGTATTAGATACGGCTCAAGGAACACAATAAGATTACCAGAGCTGCAAATCGTGCCTCCTGGAAGCTTTTCTGCGAACAGGTCGATAGCGTTAATGAAGCCGCCAAGATAAAAAAGAGTCTCTCAAAAACCCATGTCCAAACAGAAACTTTAGTAGACGACATGGGAGTGAGAGCAGAGACAACGGAGTACATGTTGAGCAGAGAGCAGAGACAACGGAGGACATGTGGAAGCTTTTGATGAAACAGACCACAGGATACGAAGGGACTCACGGAGACACCGGAATCTTGGAATAATGACGTTGATCGAAGGTTTATAGTAACGGAATTTATGGTGAAGGAATCCTTGAGGAGCTTCAATCCATTTAAGTCACCCGAACCTGATGGAATATTTCGGGCGTTACTGCAGAAAGAGGCAGACTATCTGGCGCCTCGTCTGGCCAACATTTTCACAGCGTGCCTAGGACTTTTATATACTCCGAAAGCCCGGCAGGATGCAAGGGTGCTGTTTATACCCAAGCCGGGCATGGCAAGTTATGCGACACCAAAGGCCTACAGACCCATAAGCCTTACATCCTTTCTACTCAAAACCATAGCACCATGATAAAGAGTATGAGATTCAGCGAACTGCTCAAATACAAACAGCATGCCTATGTTAAGGGAAGGTCGGTGGAGACTGCCCTGCACGAGGTTGTGCATAAAATAGAAGAATCCTTCGATTCCAAAACGTACACACTGGCTGTATGCATTGACATCGGGGGGGCTTTCAACAATGTGCGGAGCCTCACACTGATCTAAACCTTAGAACAGTACCGGGTGGACCCGGACTGGACAACCCATATGCTAAGGAACAGGTGGATAACCCATATGCTAAGGAACAAGTGGAAAAATTGTGTGTCCCATGGCATAAACATAATGGAGAAAGTGGCACAGGGGGGCATTTTATCGCCACTCCTATGGGTGACCACCATAAATGACCTATTACGGATGCTGACTGAGGAGGGATTTGAACCCGTCTGCTACGCAGACGATGTTTTAATACTTCTAAGGGGTAAGGATCCGAACGAGCTATTCAGAAGAGCTGAAAGGGCATATGACTGGGCAAGAACCAGAGATCTCAATGTTAACCCAGAGAAGACTGAAATATGCCTGTTCACGAGGAAGACGAAGGTGGGCCAATTTAACGCACCACGTTTCCTCAATAAGACGATTTCGATATGTGACAAGGTCAAATACTTAGGTGTGATCGTGGACAGAAAACTGAATTGGAAGTGTCACATTTAGAATCGTACTGAGAAGCCTCATAGATGTTGGACACTATGTAGACGGGCCGTAGGCTCGAAATGGGACCTGAATCTGAGGATAGTCCACTGGCTCTACAGGAGCGTGATTAGACCAATACTTACTTACGCCTCAGTTGTTTGGTGGATTGCTATGGAGAAAAAGTGCAGCATACGGACCATACAACAGGTTCAGAGAACATGTTCTTTTGTCATAGGCGGAGCGTGACTATTGTTGATATCCGACCCATTGAAATACAGATTCAGTGTGAGGCAGCCACTGCGGCTATGAGACTTAAGCCGATGGGAGAATGGATTGAGGATGGGAGCAGCTCATACCATCTCGGCATAATCGAGGCGACGATACGAAACCTGGAAGGAAGGGAAGAGGTTTCCGATCGGATATCTGAGATGAACCTTGAAGTCGAGTGCGAGGCATTGCTGCCAGAGGCACAGTCTTGGATTGACGGAACCCTAGTTTTGCCATCTGGAAGATTATGTTACACGGATGGTTCAAAGCTAGAAGACAGAATGGGTCTGGGGTTTACATTGAGAACCCAGGGACTGAGATCTGGTTTAGGCTGCCTGACCATAATACGGTCCTGCAGGCGGAGGGATGGGAGGATGGGAAATTACTCATCGTTTGGGTGCCGGGCCATAACGGAGTAAAGGGAAATAAAAGAGCAGACGATTTGGCGGTGAAGGCCATATAATTAGGAACACAGTGATTAATTTCTAAAAATCAACTTTTTATTGAAACTACAAAAGTTATATTTTTAAATAAAACAAAACCGGTTTTGGATATCAATGAAATTCTTTATTTCTGTGAAAGTACGTTCGATGCCACTATGTATGGAACTCGATTTCTTTCGCATGGCCATTACCACGGACACGCTTGCAGAAGTTCCAGTCATTGCACGATAACGATTTCCATTCACAGTAATGTGCCGATCTTGATCATCACGGAAGAAGTACGGACCTATGACGCCGCGGATAATAGACGAAAGCACGGTTAATTGAATCACGGATAATAGAGGTTAACCACGGTTAATGGAGGTACAAAACCAAAAGCACAGCACGCCGGTTAACGGGGGTAACCAGTATAAAAAAACATGTACAGTGGGAAGCAAATCCGAGTGGATATTTCACATTACTTTTTAATATTAAAACTCTACACCACTACTGTGCTACAGGGTATTATAAATTAGTGAATTAGTTTGTAACACCCAAAAGAAAGAGAGATAGACCCATTGATAAGTATACCGTTCGATCCAGAATCACTTTCTGATTCGATTTAGCTTTGTCCGTCTGTCCATATTAAATTGTGTACAAACTACAGGTCGCAATTTTTCATCCAATCGTCTTCAAATTTGGTACAGGCATGTTTTTCGGCCTAGAGACAAAGCCTATTGAAATTGGAAAAAATCGGTTCCCGATTTGGATTTAGCCTCCATATATATGTTCGTCCGTTTTGCAGTAATAATGCAATAAAATAGTCATTTGTTAACCAATTCTCCCAAAATTTGGCAAGAAGTATTCTCTTACGGCTCTTATTATTACTGGTGAATTCTATAGAAATCGGTTGAGATTTGGATATAGCTCCCATATATATGTTCGTCCGATTTGCAGTAATACAGCAATAAAATTGTCATTTGTTGACCGATTCTCTTGAAATTTGGTAGGAAGGATTTTCTTATGACTCTCGATATTACTGGTGATATTCATAGAAATCTGTTCAGATTTAGGTATAGCTCACATAAATATATATCGCCCGATTTTCACTCCTAGACCCACTGCAAGCGATCTTCCCAAAATTTTGTACAACGCTTTCCTTGACAAATTCCACAATATCCATAAAGTTTGATCGAAATCGGTTCAGATTAAGATATAGCTCCCATCTCCCGTCATTTGTCAACCGTAGTTATTACATTTTGAACATATTTGCTTTGCTCGAAACTTGGTACAATAATTTTACTGTACCAATTTTATTGGACCGCCGAGGTCCATCAAAATTGGTTCAGAATTAGATGTAGTCCCACTTTTGTATTTAAATGGTAGGTGTAGGGTATTATAAAGTCGGCACCGCCCGACTTTTGCCTTTCCTTACTGGTTATGTGGTGACTTTTTTTATTTTTAAAATTTTCAGGGCATTCGACTAAAAAAAGTTATTGATTTTGTTTTAAAATTTAAACGAAGTGCAATAAGTGAAACATCCAATCGGTTTTGCTTCCCACTGTACATCAATTCGTTCTCACTCTAATTTCAAATATTGCCAAAAATAAAAAAAAAATACATTCTAACAGGAGGAACAATTTTCCAATATCACTAACAACCGTTGGCCACTCCCTAACAAACAAACACAAGACTTTCAGCATGAGTTTCATACATTTTTCTTTTCCAGCAATTCATCTGCTTCGGGTTACTGCATCCGTTTTCCCTATTTTTTTCGCATTCACTTCAATATATTTCACCACATTTTTGAAAAACAATTCATTTGTTGCTTGCAGCTCAGGGTTTTTTTTCCGACATTGAAAAATGAAAAGGGTTTAAATATCTCATATGGTGTAAGCGAAAACTTTATTAGAATTCCTTTCAGTCGAATCCTTTTGCCCATCAATATGTTACACATGTACAAGGACAACAGGGTGGAAAAACAAGACAGGATTGAACTTTGGCGAAACGGAATGTAGAACACAAAAAAAAAGAAACTCAGCAAAAAGTTGGAATAATTTGTTACATTTGAAGTATTATTCAACACATATTTGACAATGTCAATATGGGATTTTGGAGCATCTTGTCGGAAGCTTAAGCACAAACGATATCACACTGTAGGTATGTTGGCCCGATCAGATGTCGCTTCGCACTTCAACTTGCAGAATAACAAATCTTTGCAGCGCTTAAAGAAAAACACTCTATCGCAGTGAAAACTTGTGAAGATATCTTTTTGAGAATAAGAAAAACAAAAAACGAAATAAGAGCAATAGCAGCAATGTATTGCCAACGACAAGGACATATGCTAGATGCTAACGTTTAACACGCCATGCTATGTTGTTTAGTTAAAGGTTTGGTTGAATGTTGGCTTCTACCTAAAATGGCGAACATATGATGTAGAAATATGTTTTGGTTATTTTGCATTATTCAAAAATGTGGTTACCGCAAGGGAGCCAAAAATTGGTAGTGCTTATTTAGTTAAAACGACTTACTAAATTGCATTTTTGACCCAACTCCTCTTTTGAAGTCTTAAGGGCAATTGTATTTGCTATCAACATTTTGTGAAACTTTGATTATGTTAGGTTAGGTTTAAGTGGCAGTCTGCCATCAGACTCACTTAGACGTTTTCGTCCATTGTGATACCACAGGAACAGAAGAACGAAGATGTCTTCTAGTTCCTACCGTTGAACCATCCAGATCGCTTTAAAATACCCAATAACTTACGAATGTTCACATCCGCTAAATCAGACAGGTTCTCAAAGAAGTGAGAACCTAAAGTGGAACTCCTTCTAACAGCTAATGCGGGACACACACACAGAAGGTGTTCTATAATCTCTTCTTCTTCGATGTAATCACAGCTTCTGCAAAAGTCGTTGCTGACAACCTTCAGTCTGTCAACATGTTTTCCGATTAGACAGTGACCTGTCATGACGCACACATTGACTGAGACGTCTGTTCTAGCCAACGACAGCAAAACAGTAGACCTCTTCATGTCTAGAATAGGCCACATAGTTTTGGAATGTGGCCTCTTTGTGACCATCTATCATTCGTTGTCCTTCGAGCCTGGTCCTGAAATCTTAGCTTACATGTCGCAAAAGGTATACCCACAGATTCCAGTATCCCTGGAATGTGTAGGGTAGTTCCTAGTCTCGCAAGCTTACCGCCTTACAATTCCCTGGGATATCTCTGTGGCACGGCACCCAGAACAGGTGAATTTTGAACTCCACTTTACATTTCCCTGGGATATCTCTGTGGCCCGGGACCCAAAACAGGTGGATTTTGAACTGTTCAACTATCTCGTTAAGAGATCTGCGACAGTCGACAGGCAGTTTTTGTGTTCAGAAATACGTTCTCCAGTGATTTAATGGCTGCCTAGCTGTCTGAGAAGATATTTATGCCAATCGTCGTAATGGCATTATATCTTAGCCATTCCACCACTTCCTTAGTTGCAAGGATCTCCGCTTGATACACATTGCAGTGGTCGGGTAACCTTTTCGATATGACCAGTTCTAGATCTTTAGAGTACACCCCAAAGCCCATCTGGTCCTTTAATTTGGAACCATCCGTATAGAAGTCTATGCAACGTCTGTTACCAGGGATATCGTATTTCCTATCGGTTCTATCAGGAAACTTGGATTATGCATTCGACTATTCAAATTTACTCGGCCTTCAAAGCGACTGTCAACTTTAAATAAAAGGATAGCGTAGGCTGCAATTGCAGTCTTCACTCATATTTATTCAGACATTTTAGTCCGCAGGTTTCAGTACTTCTAGAATCAACCTTTAAACCAACCACATCCGTTCATTGAGACAAGTCTTTGCGGAAAAAATTATTTGAAGTAAAACCTTCTCTACTGGTCAGTACAGGCTTCAAATCATTATTTCGATGAGTTACAAACGGAATGACGATGTTTGTATACCCCACCCTATGATGGAGGGTATAAAAACCAATGTACTAGACAGGAAAAATAAACTCTGCGTGGATCAGTCAACGAATTCAGGTATCTACAGAACTCCAAAACGGCAAGTGGATTGAATGTCTGGAGGGAATACAGTGGCGGAATGAGTTGTTATCCCATTATACTATGTAGGGTGGATCAACTTTTTAAACGACACCGGGAGTCCAAAATCAAAATCGAGCATCCGGTCTTAAACTACAAACTCTGTCCTCCAGGAATATCTTTCAAGGGTGCTATATCCATAGGATGGGGAGTATACTAATTTCATCATTCCGTTTGTAACACATCGAAATATTGATCTGAGACCCAACAAAATATATGGTTAGGTTAGGTTGAAAAGAGGGTGCAGATATTTATGCGCTTAATGCCACTATGGACATACACGTAAGTCTGTAATCGGCTTGTTGTGCGCTCTAAAAACGATAAAGAAACCTCTAAAAAAAATTTTAAGTTAGAAATTCCGTGCTGCTTACAAACTCCTTAATGGTTTTCCATACCACTCCCCTATATTGGTTCATGTATGGTATTGTGTTCCCACTTACGTACTGGTCGGTATCTATAAGCCGCGAAAGAAAGGCAATGACATAGGAATACACATGTTATCACTTGCCGCACCGATTATGCAGAAGTGAGCTCGTAGTCCTATGTGTCCCGTAATGCCACCAAAAGCTATACTGACTTCCTTCTTTCCTCTTTTCAGTAATAGCCTCTCCTCGTCCTCTCATGATGCGCCCCATAGGATTTTCGCCGTCCTACTGACCGTTGCGCTGTCGCCACGTACTTAAATCGGACTGCGTCAACCCGTATTATGGTCAGGCGGTCTAAAACAGATCTCAGTCCCTGGGTTCTCAATGTAGACCCTCAGGCCCATTCTGTCTCCTAATTTTGATCCATCCGTGTAACATGATCTTCCAGACCGCAATACTAGGGTTCGGGATTCTGGATCAAGGCTAGGGGACCGAGTGGGCATGGGTTCTCAATGTAGACCCTCAGGACCACTCAGTCTTCTAGCTTTGATCTATCCGTGTAACATGATCTTCCAGACGGCAATACTAGGGTTCCGCCTGGAAGATCATGTAACACGGATGGATCAAAGCTAGAAGGCAGACTGGGCCTGGGGGTCTACATTGAGAACCCAGGTACGGAGATCTGTTTTAGACTGCCTGCCTTGATCGTCTTGACATTCTATGTCGATTGCGCCCTTTCCATCCGTCAGCCCGTCTGTCGAAAGCACGCTAACTTTCGAAGGAATAAAGTAAGGAGCATGAAATTTTGCACGAATACGGAGGCTACCGTAGCACAGACTTTAGCATGTCCGCCTATGACTCTTAACGCCTAGGTTCGAATCCTGGCTAGAACATCAGAAAAATAATTTTCAGCGGTGGTTATCCCCTGCTAATGCTGGCGGCATTTGTGAGATACTATGTCATGTAAAAACTTCTCCCCAAAGTGGTGTCACAATGCGGCACGCCGTTAGGACTCGGTTTTAAAAAGGAGGTCCCTTATCATGGAGCTTAAACTTGAATAGGAGAGCACTCATTGAAATGTAAGAAGTTTGCTTCTGTTCCTTAATGGAATGTTCATGCGCACATTTGCATTTAATTTCTTTTAGTGTAGGTCGGTTGGAATTGTAAATGGGCTATATCAGTCCATGTTTTGATATAGCTGCCATATAAACTGATCCTAAATCTCGACTTCTTGAGCCTCTAGGGGGCGCAATATTTATACGATTAGGCAGAAATTTTGCACGAAGTCTTTAATTCTAACTTCCAACCACTGGCCAAAATCGGTTTTTAACCTGATATAGCTGCCTTATAGATCCATCTCGAATCTTGCCTTCATGAGCCGCTAGAGGGCGCAATTATTATCCGACTTGGCTGAACTTCGCATGATATGTTTTGTTTTAACATCCAACAACTGCGGTAAGTTTAGTCCAAATCAGTTCATTACCTGATATATTGTAGCTCCCATATAAACCGATCTCGAATATTGAGTTCTTGAGCCGCTAGAGGGCGCAAATATTACCTGATTTTGCTCAAATTTAGCATGAAGCGGTTTCCAACAACTGTGACAAGTATGTTCTAAATCGAATCAGAATCTGATACAGCTCCCATATAAACCGATCTCCCGATTATACATCTTGAGCCTCTATTGTGCCCTCAATTCTTATCCGATTGGGCTGAAATTTTGGACAAGGACTTTTACGACCTTCAATATACTTGTTAAATACGGTCCGAATCAGTCCATAAACTGATATAGCTCCCATATAAACAGATTTCCCGATTTTGTTTCTTGAGCCACTATCGAGCGCGATTCTCATCCGATTTGGCTGAAATTTTGCATAATGACTCCCACTTTTGTCTCCAGCCAAACCAAGCATTGTCCCAATCGGTTCATGACTTGGTATAGCTCCAGTAGCATAGAAATTCTTATCCATTATCCTTTGTATGCCTATAAAGAGATATCGGGCAAAGAACTTGATAAATGCGATCCATGGTGGAGGGGATATATGATTCTTGTACTTATTTAATTTACCAGAGTTTTTCAGATGGGTAATAGCACATTCCGTACCGAATTTTGGCAAATAGAATGAAAATTGTGGTCACTACAGTCTTATATGTGTTAAGCGATCGATATGTACATATGTGCACATGGGACGTACATCTTAATCTAAACCGATTCTTACCAAAGACACAAAAGATGCTCGACCGTCTATAACTCCTCCTTGCTATCCCACATCTTGCAGAAGTCTGTCTTTCCCTGCATCCAGCGCTACGCCAAAGACCTGACGTTGCAATGACCAGTCAGGACGTCTAACAGCAATCCAAACTTATGCTTCCTAAGCGGCAGGGTAAGGTACCTATTTCGCGAATATCTCATCTACAGGGCCTTTTTCAACCTGCGTCTATCAGCCTTTCCCATGGTTTGAAGAAGCTCTTGCATCTTCCAACCAGTTTCAACTTCACACGGCCCGATGCCAGAGCCCTCAGCGTCACCTGACTGCCCACATATATCGTAGCAGTCTAATCTGGCTGCCGCTTCCACATCCAAATCGTCTCCAGTGCCGTCAAGCTCGCGAAGACTACCACCTAAAATACGCTGCACTCTTTGTATGTGCGAAATTTATTTCACAAAACTGTTCACTAATTTTTGAAACGTCAAACTACACTGTAGAGATCTACTATAGCCACGAGGCAACTTTTCAATATGATGCAATCAGAATTACGAAATTTCTTCATATTCTACACCACGATAGAATATCACGTATTCTTGTGTATGTGAAACACCAAAAACAATGTTTCTTTCAACGTATGTCAATTGGCGTTGCCTGGAACACGTACTGTCATGCAGTCATCCATATGTTCACGCATATCTGACTATGATCACGAACGATAACTCAGTTACAACAAGTTAAACGAATATTAAGCCAAACTCGAAAAATTTGTTCAGACATATGTTTAAACCTCATCCCAAACCCAACCAACCAACCGCCTCCTCCGCTATCACTGTATGTACTAGTTCACCCAACGCCTCCGAAAACAGCAAGGAAAGTTTATGAAACTCAACGTTAAAATATTGCCATTGGAATAAAGAGAAAATAAATTAAGATGCATTAAACACACACACACAGACACTCGCATCCTTATCCTTCGAATTGGTGTGCCCTGTGGCTGCAACTTTTGGCTTTGCACGACCTCCTTTGTGTGTTTAACCTTCTTAAGAATTTGAAGTTTTTCTGTTCACCTCTTCCCTTCATGACTTTCTCTTTGTTATTTGGACAAATAGTGGAATGCTGGAGCCTCACACACTAATAGTACCTACGTTACAACAGAGATGGGAACTTGACAATCTTAAATAGTACAAAAATGGAAATTTTTAAGTTACAAAATATGTCGATTTTTAAATAAGACTCTGTATTAAAACTTTTTTGTATTTGTTTGCAACGCTTAGAAGGAGAAGAACTGCTCCCGTTGATATGAGTACAGCTTGGTAAGTTTGGAGTCACTTACTGATTCGTATTTGCCATGTCCATATATCTGTCTGTTCATATGTTCTTGTGTTCAAGATATAGGTCGCATTTCTTTTCCGACTGTCATAAACTTTAGCATAAGCCATTTTTATAGCCATGAACGACTCGGATATAGCTCTCATATATATCTTTCGTCCAATATGCTCTTTTATGGGTGTTGTAGCCAGAGTATTAGTCCGATATTTAAGGAATGTTGTTTGAGGCGTTTCATATTTCATAATAATCGGATCAGATTTAGATATACAAATGCAAATTTGCCCATGAACAGTCCATTAAGGATCAGGGGCATACTTCTAACATATCAATCAGTGCTGTCCGATTCAAGTTTTAGCTTAATGATAAGGGGCCTCCATTTTATAACCGAGTCCGCACAGCGCGCCGCAATGCGACACGTCTTTAGGGAGAATTTTTTTTACATGGCATAGTAACTCACAAATGTTGCCTGTATTAGGAGGGAATAACCACTCCTGAAAATTGTTTCTGATGCTCTCGCCGGGATTCGAACCCAGGTGTTCTGCGTCATAGGCGGACATGCTCACCTCTAATTCCTCTGGACATTGTGGCTAGACGAATTGCTGTGACCACTGCCGTGAGGTTAAGGGAGCTTTCTCTTTGGTCATGTGGCGGCTACGGACACTGTATTATTCTTGGTACAATGTCCGATGCTCCAGGCAGTGCGGATTACACCCTACCTGAGCCGCTTGATAAAAAGTATTGTACCACTATACCTGATAGAACCGATTGGAACTACGATATCCCTAGTAATAGAAGTTACATAGACTTCTATGTGGATGGTTCCAAAGTAGACGATCAGATGGGCTTTGGGGTGTACTCCAAAGATCTAGAACTGGTCATATCCTAAAGGTTACCCGACCACTGCAGCGTGTATCAAGCAGAGATCCTTGCAATTAAGGAAGTGGTGGAATGGCTAAGATTTAATGTCATTTCGACGGTTTGCATAAATATCTTCTCAGACAGCCAAACAGCCAGGTAGCCATTAAAACCCTGGAGAACGTATTTCTGAACACAACAACCGCCTTCGACTGTCGCAGATCTCTCAACGAGATGACTGAACAGTTCAAAATTCACCTGTTCTGGGTACTGGGCCACAGAGATATCCCAGGGAATTGTAAAGCGAATGAGCTTGCAAATCTAGAAACTAGCCGACACATTCTAGGGATACTGGAATCTGTGGGTATGCCTCTAGCGACATGTAAGATAAGTTTTCAGGACCAGGCCCGAAGCACTACGAATGATAGATGTTCAAAAAGAGGAGGCTGTGAGCATTCCAAATCTATATGTCCTAATCTAGACTTGAAGAGGTCTACCGCTTTGCTGTCACTGGCTAGAACAGACGTCTCTGTCATTGTGTCCATCAGGACAGGTCACAGTCTAATGAGAAAACATGCTGACAGACTGAAGGTAGCCAGTAACGACTTTTGCAGAAGCTATGATGACATCGAAGAAGAGGAGACTATAGAACACTTTCTGTGTGTGTGTCCCGCTCTGGCAGTCAAAAGGAGTTCCACTTTAGGTTCTCATTTCTTTAAGAACCTGTCTGATTTGACGGATGTGAACATTCGCAAGTTGGTGCGCTTTTTAAAGCGATCTGAATGGTTCAACGGTAGGAACTAGAAGGCATCTTCCTTCTTCTGTTGCTGTGGTATCAGAATAGACGAAAACGTCTTAGTGGGTCTGATGACGGACTGCCACATTAACCTAACCATCTATTATATTAAAATTAAATTGTTGCGCTTTGTTTGTTTTCAAAAAAGGCTGTACCGATTTTCATGAATTTTTCATATTTAGTAAAGTTTTAGCCCCCGGTGAAAAAAGGGTACTACTTTTTTTGTTATTCGAAGGGGGGGCGGACCCTCCCCCATACCCCAATTTTCAAAAACGCCAAATCTCAGAGATAGGTGCACTTATTTAAGCTAAACTTTGCATGCCACCTTATGGTACCCCAAAAACACGAAATTGGTATAATATGTTGGGGCGACGCCCCATTCCAAAACCCACCCGAACAGACATGTTTACCGATTGGGACAATAATGGTATCAAATGAAAGGTATTTAAGAGCAGAGTACGAACTTGGCTTAAAAATATCATATTAAGTGACGGGGGATCCCCCAGCCCCAAAAACACCACCCAACAGGACACTTTTACAGCTATGGGCAATATGGGTATCAAGTGATAGGTATTTAAAAGTAGAGTACAAATCTGACATAAAAATGTATTCCTTGGTGTTTGAGGGACCTCCTTAACCCCCAAAAATCCCCAGCAAGACATATTTACTGATTGGGGCAATATGGGACTCAAATGAAATGTATTTGGGATTTAAATACGAATATGGTATCATAAATTGAGTCCAAGTGCGTAGAAGGCCGCCCGGGACCCAGAACCCCCCCAAAAGTAGCGCCCAAAATCAAAAGTGGACCAATCGGGACATTATGCGACACAAATGAAAGGTATTTGGAAGTAGAGTACGAATATGATGTTTAAAATTGGGTCCAAGTACCCAGCGAGCCGCCCCAAGCCCAAAACCATCCCAAAAGTACCGCCAAAAATCAAAAAGGATCGATCGTGACAATAAGGAACTCAAATGAAAGGTTTTCGGGAGCAGAATACGAAAATGGTGGCAAAAATTGGATCCAAGTACCTGGCGCGTCGGCCCAAGAGTACCGCCCAAAATAAAAAGTGGGCCGATCGGGGCATTATAGAATCCCAAGAAAGGTATTCGAGAGTAGAGTATGAATATGATATTAAAAATTGGATCCAAGCCCAAAACCACCAAAACCAGAGTGTACTGATCGGGACAATATGGGTCTCAAATGAGAGGTATTCGGGAGTGGAATTCAAATATGAAGTCAGAAATTGTATCCAAGTGCCCTAGGCACCCCAATCCCAATAACCAAATCAAAACTACCGCCCAAAATCAAAAGTAGACCGATCGGGACCATATGCCACTCCAATGAAAGGTATTCGAGAGTAGAGTACGATTATGATTATAGAATATTAAAAATTGGGTGTAATTACCAAGGGGGCCGCTCCAAAACCGCAACCATCCCAAGTAGGCATATTAGACCATCATGACAATATGGGACTCAAGAGGTTTTCTAGAGTGGATTACGAATATGGTATTACAAATTAGGTTCAAGTGAAATAAGATTGCCAACCCCTCAAAACACCTCCAAAAATCATTGCTATATTATATATATCTCAATCTATCCGAACTTGTTGTAAAATTTGGTCTGAACCATCTTGCCAGAATGTTAACCCAGCCTTTCTATAGTAGCATTGCAATACCTTTTGTAATTTACGACGAAAATTACATAATGGCGCTCCATTGCGTTACGATGTTTTCCATCCTTTCACCTCACGTGCCATCACACCCACGTCTATTCGAATGGATGATGTTGCATTCGCTCATTCAGAAACACACACTCACTCATGTTTTTATTAAAGTGTTAATTTGACTTAACTTTTGCATTTTAACACCAGCTAACTGACAACAGCTTCTTTGTGCTCTGGATCTCTGGAGAGCGTACCAAATGTTCATTGGCATTACACAAGTGTTTGTATATATGCATGTATGTTACTTACGTGTTTTGTTGTCAAAAGCATTCGAGCGAATGTGGGTGGCTGTTAGTATTTTTAAAGCGTAAGAGGACTTTTTGTTTTAATTTTCCAACAAACGTTGTGCTACGAATGTTGTATATGAACAACTGGCAGCGCTGATCAGTACTTTGCAATTGTGGTTTGAGTTTATGCCAATCCAGCACATTTTTTATGACATTATTGAGTTCTATTATGACTTCCAATATCCGTGTTAAATTTGTTTCAAATCAGTCTTTAAGCTGATAAACACAGTTCTCCAATCAATAAGAGTTCTTGAGCTTGTACAGAGCGCGGCCTATGAATATTAAAAAAAACGGCATACAACCAAGTGGGCAGTATAAAATGGTCCACACATAGTTCTTTAAATGACTTTTTTAGGAGGAGATACATCTATAGGTCCAAAAGACCGAACTTGACAAGGCTACTAGGAGTCATAAAACATACCAAAAAATACCAGCCAAATAATTGCACCCCATAAAGCCTCAATGGTAGTTATATGAGGTTATAAACCTATTTGGGCCATACTTGGCACGGCTGCTGCAAGCCATAGCAAACTTTACGTGCCAAATGGTGTCGGTAATAACTTCGTTTGATTTATATCGAGCTTTCTCAGAGATCGCACTATACGAGTTGTTGTAAATAGGTTCTCATCAGATGAGTATCCATTGACCGCAGGTGTCCCACAAGGCTCTGTCCTTTCCCCTTCAACTTTTCCTATTTTCATTGACGATTTATTGGGTCAGACTTCGAATCCAGTCTACTCATTTGACGCTGTGTCATTCATATTCATTCGACCATAGGCCCAGTCCTCAAGAAATTGTGAACAGGAGGCGCATTATAGATGAGACGCTCTCCCAGGATTTGTTGGCCATTTCCGAGTGGGGTAGAATGAACAGAGTAGACTTTAACGCACAGAAGACGCAGTGCTGTTTCTAGTCTCACAAGCGATTCACTGACCCACTTCAATCGTCGATATCTATCGACGGAGCAGTCAAATTCTGGGCATGAAGATACAATGTGATGTCCGTTGGTCAAAACACATATTCGAAGTGTCGAAAGAAGCATTCTAGTGTTTGAGCTTTCTTAAGCTGTGCAAAAATATTTCACCTCTTCTGATCTTCCCAATATCTATACTACCTACCGAGGATGGAATATAACTCTCATATATGGGCAGGAGCCCCAAAATCATCCTTGCAGCTACTTGACCGAGTTCAACGGAGAGCGATGGTGCTGATTGGGGACAGTAGGGTATCCAACTCTATTGCTTCCCTTGAACATCGTCGGAATGTGGGTAGCGTTGTATTGCTCTTTCGTTATTTTCATGGCGTGTGTTCCAGGGATATTCGTCTTCTTATCCCTAACGTTAGGATGTTCACCAGGAATACAAGACTTGCCAGGAACTCACACCCGTTTTTAATCGATTGGCCACTCGACCGGACCATGCATTACCACGAAAATTCATTTTTGCCCGAACCATCGTATGTGGAATCGACTTCCGTCTAATGTCTTTCCCACCGACATTGACGTTCAGAAATTAAAGACTAATATCAATAAAGACTACTCCCTCTTTCATCCCTCCAAACCTTAACATTCCTAATTGGCAACGCAATGCACTGCATATATAGGGGACATCCCCTGCGTGTTGGTTACGTGAAAAAAAAGCTTTATCAGGAAAAGAACCAATTGAACCAATCTTGGCACAGTTATTGGAAGTCTAAACAAAATATCTCATGCGAAATTTCAGCCAAATCGGATTAGAATTGCGCCCTCTCGAGGCTTAAGAAGTAAAGATCCGAGATCGGTATATATGACAGCCATATCAAAAAGTGGA